>NC_044049.1:10806102-10821102 GCF_902167405.1 Gadus morhua | reverse complement strand
TAGCGATTAAACTACGGAGCGCTGGAGTTCTCTACAGGGTTGAACAGGTGTACAGTGGATGTTTTGTCTCATTATCATCCTGCAGGTGTGGAAACGTTGAATTGATAGTGCTTGAAGCATGAGTAGCCACAGATGAGAGCCAGAGAAGAAGCAGCTCCTAGGGGGGTTGATGTACTAGAAACAACCCTGGATGATGTGTGGGAGAATCTGTGGACTAAAGCGCACTTCTCAATGATCTTTATTGAACATTTTCTTGGATAACTGTATATTTATGTAATCTATGAATTATTTGTGGTGGAAAAAAAGGGCTAAGCACTTGCATCAGGATTTGAAAGAGAGCTTTACTCTTTCAAAGCAAACTTTTACATCTTCAAACCCCAATTGATTAGCAACACACATATTTGCCTAGGAGAAGCATAGCTTAGGAAAATGTCTGTTTTTTTACCAATTGCTAAAAAAAATCTGACTGAAATCGGAAACTCTTTGAACCTTCTTTAAAGCGGAGAAACAAACCCTTATTTCTCTGGATCCTCCAAAATCCTGATTATATCTAAAAATCAACACTCCCACTCACCAATCACTGTTCTTCTCTCACATGCATTGACTACACAGTAATGAACACAGTAATTAACACAGATTTACTGTCATGGGATATTTATCCCAGCACTCGTGTACAAGTGTTTTTCCAACACATCGGGCTGTTAACTGATTATAAACGGCTCCGGGTGTTTGTATGTGCATTGTATCAGGGCGACACTTTTTAATCACAGCTCAGAGCTCCTGTATATCATACAAACTGACTATCCACCTTGCAAGCTGTACTCAAAAGGCTGCATTTGACAGAAGACCTAGAAACAACAGGAAGGTAATACAACCAACCCCAATGGAAAAACCTGACTTATGGGGACATTCCATGAAGGAATTTCAGATTTCCCTAAAGGTACCATTGCACCAGTTAAAGGGGTCGATTAGTGGATCATTGTTAGGGTGTAAGGATTCATCATGGGATTTTCTGTCGGCGATACTCAGTCCTATTGGTAGGACTCAAGATAGTTGTAGTACTTTCAAATCCTAAATCAACATAGATATAACATGAGGCTAATGAAAACGTAATTTTGCCACGTCTCAAAACACAACAATATCTCCCCAAAATGACAAACAATTTCCTAATAAATCATAAAACTAATCATAAAAAATGGAGGTGAACATTGCGATGTGAGGTTGCGATGTTTTTATAATAATAATAAGGCCGAACCTTTTATAATAATAATACTAAAGGTGAAAGAATCAAAACATGTACGATATGTTTTAGCTCCATTAAGTTCAACCTCAACATCTCTTTTTACGTTTTGGCCGGTCTGACTCCGATCGGTACATACAGGTACATGGTACATACATGGTGCCATCAGAACTACAGAGAGGATCATTGGATAACTCTCTGTTATCGACGCATGCCAAAAAGCGAAGGGAGAAGGCAGGAACCAAAATCCCTGCTGACACCCCTCCTCTCTCCCCATCCGACCACGACATGATCATCATGACTTCATCCCAGCCTGGACGGTTTAGAACCCTTGAAGAGGCAGCACAATAAACAAAAGCAGAACACAGAGCCAGAGCCCCCACCACCACCCCCATGCTATCACACTCATGTACATTCGACCACCATCGATTTTTCCTCTCTGAGGGAAAATAGAAATGGAAGAGCGAAAAAAATGGTATTGGGAAAGAGGACTTTGATGAGCAGCAATGATATAAGAGAGACAGAGAGGTGAAAATAAAGAAAGAGAGAGAGAGAGAGGTAGAGAAAGAGATAGAGAAACAGGCGGGGGGGGAGAGGAAGGAAGAGTCAAACGTGGTTCCTGTACAGATGGACCCTCTGTAGGGAATTTGGATTTGTGATTGTAAAAAGTGCATGTGTGTGTATGCGTGTCTGTGGGTTTCTTTGTGTGTGTGTGTGTGTGTGTGTGTGTGTGAAAGTGCATGTGTATTTGTGTGAATGTATGTGGGTGCGTTAAAAGTGAATGCATGTGTGTGTGTGTGTGTTTGTGTGTGTGTGTGTGTGTGTATACGTGCGTGCACGTGTGTGGGTGTGGACACGTGTGTGCCAATGCGTGACTGCGTGCTTGCATGTGCGTGCGTTTATGCATTTGTGCATGTGCTTGTGTTTGCGTGCATGTGTACTTGCGTGCCTGTGTGTGCGTGTGTGTGTGTGTGTGGCTGTGTGTCCTCAGATAAAGTGAGACATGAGGGCTCTGCGATGGGGAGGCGGAGTGGGCGGGTGCCAAGCTCTGGTTCAAACTGAAAAACGATGAGTGGGCGTTGTCCTGGGCTCGTGGGGCCCCGGCGTAGCCGCGCTGCTGATCTCCCTGTCTGCAGTTATTCCATGTTCTCCTTCATGGTGCGGTATTCAAATTCAATGAGAGCCTTGAATTACATCAGTACGTTATTCCCTCACACAATCACATCATTCGATGGCAAGAATAATCAGAAATGACAGAAGAATGTAGAATGTAGAAGATTGAACCCTTGTCTTTGAAATGTATTTAGAACACGATCCCTGCCCACCTAAAGCACTGCTAATGCGCGATTTTTCAAAGGTTTTGAGCAATCAATAGTGTTTTGTCGTATTATAGACCATATGGTGGCGTCAGAACCAGAAACTTGATTCGATATACCATTAGCTTTTATAAGATGTACATAACATTACATGTACGATACATATTGGTTTTTACACAGCAACGGTTGCGCCCCTTTTGAATGTGTTGAGTAGACTCTACTTTAAGAGCAGGGTACATCATCAATTCAAATGACACTCCTTGTATGTCTCTATTATGATTCAAAAATAAAAATTATAATAAAAAAATATTATCGGCGATCCAAAAGCTAGAAGCCCCATCAGGTCTAACTGTTAGAGCTTTAACATTTGAAACCAAATGACCTCAATGCTATCTTAACACTTTAGGTCTAGAAAAAGCAAGAAGCAATAACATGTTACAGCCATTTTTTCCCATCTTCTCCACGTCAACAAGCATCCATGACACGGTGAAACATACGTGGCATTCGGGGCGATCACTTTAACTGTTGTTTAACCGTTCGTTGCTTGGATTATGCTCCTAGGGATTACGAACCGTGCAATCCTCGATGAGGCATTATGGATTAGACAAGGGGGCTGTAATCCATCATCTTTCATGCTTCCAGTGGGTGTGGATGTGTGTAACGATTAGGTACTCGTCTGCTTAATGCAGCTGGTTGTTGATGGTTGGTGTATCTCACAGTGATTCTGCCTGAGGAAAGATACCTTACATTAACCCTTACCCTAGCTGTTTTAATTTCAAAGCCTGCTACAGGACACCCTCATGGTTATGGTGTTTGACTGACAGCTAAAGGTTCGGGGTTTAGACCCCATTGCAGTCTGCCTGAGGCAATCCTGGGCGAGATGCCCTAACCCCCCTCTGGTCTGACATGAAGTGTATCTAAAAAAATGTTTTATGTTGCTTTGGATAAAACCGTCTGCTACATGATTAAATAGCAAAATTAGCAACCTTTCAAAGCCGGGATTCCCCATTTGTGAACATGTCCTACATATTTCAAAAGGCGGGTAATACCTAAACACTAGCAAAATCACCAATCCAGGGCTTATGTTCAAAGCAAATAAAAAAAATCGAAATGTGAACACAGATTTTAATGGGCTATTAAAAAAAAACACAAGTAAGTCAGATTTATACTATTAAGTAATTTAGCAGCTGCTTTTACCTAAAGCGACTTACAGTGTCATGTCATCAATGCAAGTATAAGGGATATCACAGCCCGACGTGGACATGCCTGCCCGTGGAGTCTGTGGGCTTATTCAAGGGACATGTGGGAAGAAAATATTAGAACAGCAGATCCCACCTCCATCCTCGTCTCCTTTGTGCCAGCCATCGTAAGTTGAGAAATCATAAAGAGTGTGAAAGCACCTCCTCCCTGCGATTACTTGTTTGTTGGAAATTAATTTTCTATCCAGGAAGCAGGTCAGTTTTGGTGTGAGACGGGGGAAAAGGTGCCAGAGGGATTAAAGGTGTGATATGTCCCTGGAATATATATTTATATATATGACTAACACCGGTGGCTACTGTCCTTCAGCTTTTCCTTTTTGAATGTGAGAACGATTCATGTCCTTTCTGTTTCATTCTCAATGATGAACATTATATTATGCAGGGAAATATCTACGTAGAATGGTGGCTTCATGACGTATGAAAGTTAAAGCTCCAGGTTAGAAGGGAGTTTGCAGTTGATTTCCCTTAATTTTTTTCGAGGTCATCCGAATGTTTAAAATGTGATTGACGACATGAATTGAGTTATGCTGTTTCAAACCATTCATGATTACAAAAAATACTTTTGCTTAGTGTATCATTCCTGGAAGTCCTCTTGGATTATAATTCACAGGTGCCCCGCTGCTCAGTAAGTAGGTCTGATTTTTGCATCATCGAAACCTTGAACCGTTTTTAAAATGTTATTTTCAGTTACACTAGGTCTGTGGTAGCAGTGTGTGGGATGTTTTGACTGAATTGATGAAAATAAACCAGGGATTCATGCATGAAGAGGGTGGGGTAATATCCATCACACATGAGAACCTAAGTGACCCATGTTGTGACGCACAGAGAGGATGAGAGTGTGGGAGGGAGGGGAGAAAAGTCCAACAGGTTGAGAAGGAGAGACAGGAGAGCTGGCGTTTTGGGTTAAATGAACCCACTACTGAATATTTTGCTCAGATAATGATTTGTTTTATGTGTGTGGGTGCGTACACATGTAGGTATGTTTGCATGTTTATGTGTGCATATAAGCGTGTGTTTGTGTGTGTGTGTGTGTGTGTGTGTGTGTGTGTGTGTGTGTGTGTGTGTGTTGTGGTGTGGTGTGGTGTGGTGTGGTGTGGTGTGTGTGTGTGTGTGTGTGTGTGTGTGTGTGTGTGTGTGTGTGTGTGTGTGTGAGAGAGAGCAATCTTGCACGCTTCATCACTTTGAGAGCCCGTGAGAGCGATGTAATATCTGCAGGGGCGGTGAAGTGAACAACAATTAATAATAAGTTCCCCCCATAAGCGATAAGCACTCTAACACCAGTGTCCTGAACCGTGAAATACGATAAGTAAACACAACAGCGTATGTAAACGAAAACAAAATCCTATTGTGTAAACCCTAGGGGGAGGGGAAACAACACAGCAAGAAGGAGAGCGAAGAAAAAATGAGGAACTGATATCCGATCATTTAAAATCCAAACTTTATTTGTCTGAATTGTGAGAAATACACCATCATCAATGCATTTTATACGGCAAACAGTACACAACAAAGCCACGGGACACTGACATAGTAGCATCATTTACAAACAAAGATAGAAATAATCACAGACTGATGCAAACTTGTAAAAAAAAAAGTCTATATTGAAAATAAAAAATGGACAGCTAGTCCTCAAAGTAATGCAAAAAGTACAACACTGCTGCATTTAAAGCCCTAAGGAAAATGACAGGATACATACCGACCAAAAGAGTCGTATTAACAACAAAGCACAATGCAAAACGCCCTCAGGAGTACAAGTACATGCTAAACAACGTATGTGGACTCACTCATTAGGCACCAGTTGCAGCTGTAACAGTACCTTGCCACTTTGCAAATCTAGGAGTAATTATTTTTTGTCATCATTTTCTTTTTTATTCCCCCGAGATAGCCTTACTGGTGGTTAATCAGTCAGAAAATATCGTGAATAGCAGTGTGGGTTTGTCCAGCAGCAAAAATAAATCAGATTGTATGCAATGTGAATTTGTACATGGCTGTGAATACCCTAACAGGCACTTTTCCTCACAAACAAGACAGCAGAAGCCTTCAAATAAAACAGAAAAACAGGTTAGAAAAGTGTTAACAAAGAGATTTGATGGTTGCATTTCAAGCACAGGAGGATGCTGTACCGTTCAATAATTGACCGAAAAACGAATGAATTACTATACATAACAAAAATCAGAAACATTGCAGTGCGTTTCAAAAACAGGTGGAATGTGTTGAAGTCAGTTGGTTTTCATTCAAGCGCAAAACTTGTGTTCCATAGTTTCGGAACGAATATGGCAAATTGATGATTATATTGAACTTATTGGATTTGCTGTCTAATATACATAGGATTTTTTTTTATAGTATACTTTTGTTTGCCTCAAAGAGGAGTGTAATTACCTCACACTTCAAGTCCTTCTTTCCAGTTAGTGTGTGGTGCTGAGACCTGGCAAGACCACTACCTCTCCATTCTGCAACTAGCAGCCTCATAGGCAGCACGAATCACTAAGTCTTATTTTAGATTGAGACACGAATTGCAAAATTGGGCCAAATACTAGCCCTCGCCATAACAGCAGACAGATATGGAGGGGCAATCATGACACATGTCTAAATATACTGGGCAAAAATGGAAAACAAATAGAGATTCTTTTTTTTTTTATTCTACTAGTCAGCCAGCTACCAACTGAATCCATATATTTATACCATAACCTTTCCTCCTCCTCATACTACTCTTCCTCTTCTTCTCCTTCTCCTACACCACCTCCTCTCCCGTCTTTTTGGCTTATCTTTGTGAAAAACTCTCACGCTGTTCTTTGCTTCTCATCGTATTCTCACATGAATAACGGCTATTCTCTCCTTGAATTACAACCTCCCTCTCCCCCACTATTGGCTCTCCCTCTCCCCACCATCAATATGCAATACCCACATACCTCCTTCACGAAACCCCTTCATCTCTGCTGCGCCTCCGACATGGGAAGGTGAAGTGAAGTCCAGCCTGGGAACTAGCACAATGCTAATTCTTTGTGTGTGTTTGTGTGTTAGTGTGTACATGTGGGTGATTTGTTAAATGGCTAACACTCATACTGTGCTTTAGCCCTTGTTTTTTTAAGCTAGCTCAGCCATACTTAAATGGCCTTTCTTGTGTCAAATAAACTCACAGCATGATTTGATAGACAAGCTCTGTGTCCAGTAGGCTCCCAGTGTGATTTGAATTACAAACTTTCTATCCAAAAGGCTCCCAGCAGAATTGAACAGACAAACCCTTTGTCCAATAGGCTCACAGTACGATGATGCCCTCATCGTAATAATTCCTGTAACTGTTACACTACAAGACCTAAGCAGAGATCAGACGAGCCAGTAATTATTTTTGACCATTCTTCCCTAAGGCTCGAGATGAAATTATTTTGTTAAGTTTGTCTTTCAATAACACACTGGGAGGTTGGACTTTTTCTCTTCTCACACTGGGAGGGGGGGCGGGGGGCTAATGAAACACGTGGCAACACCTTTCCCCTACACATGGTTCTGGTCTTCCCCCTCCGGCTCACTGGGAGCTCCGGCTATGTTTACTGCAGGGCTCCCCGGGGTGTTTGGTGGCTCCTCCATGGACCTCCACCTCCCTCTCCGTCCAGCTGGTCAGGCTGCCCTGCGCCACACGCCCACAGCGGGCCAGACCCGCCACCTGGACAGGGGTGAGCACACGGTCCCAAAGGCCCACCTGGGCCAGCTCCCCCACCAGCGCCTGGGTTGAGTCAAAACCCCCGCCCAGCGAGTCCTGGGGGTGGAGATTGTGGAGAATAGAGAGCTGGTTAGGGGAGTGTGTGAGTGTGTGTGTGTGTGTGGGGGGGGGGGGGGGGGGGGGGGGGGGGGGGTACCACCAATGGCAGTGTTGGTGGTGAGTGGGTCAGAGAAGTGGTGGTGGGGATGATAGTGGTGGAGGTGGTGGTGGTGGTGAGGTTGAGATAGCGGTGGTGGTAGTGGTAGGGAGCGTGAGGGTGAAAGAGAGAGGTGAAGTCTGTGAGGTTGTTGAGGCGGTGACTGTGGCAGTGTTGGTTGTAGTGTAAGAGTGTCAGTGGAAAGTCGGTGGAGTTTAGAGAAGGGGCTGGTGTAGGGGTGGCGGTGAACATGTTTGAGATAATTAGAGAGGCATAAAAGACTATTCGCAGAACTCTGATCTGAGATGAAGGGAAATGCTAAGGCTGCAGCTGCACACCACCGGCTATACACCCACACACACACACACACACACACACACACACACACACACACACACACACACACACACACACACACACACACACACACACACACACACACACACACACACACACACACACACACACACGCACACGCACACACTAAAGAGGTCCAGCCTCTAGCAAGTATGGTCTCCATGGCCATTTAATCTATCATCATAAACACATGCACGTATGTGACACTGAGTCATGCAGGGCATTCACAGGGCAATCACTCTCTATATTAATATATTTGGTTTATATTTCCAACATATTTCAACCGGCCAACTGCAGCAATAATGTTTTTGCAGTCCTCCTTTCATTGATTCATATTTTCAGTTAAATTATTCATTCAATTTTCTCATACACTCGTTCACCCGTTCACCCTCTTGCTCTTTCAAATCGATTAATCTCTCACACTGTTCAAACCTTTCACCGTTTCACTTATTCACCTCCTTAGTCTTTCACTCCTTCTGTCTCTCACTCGTTAACCCCCTCACTTTTACACTCCTTCACTCCACCTTTTCAACTTTCCCTCTCACGGCTGTTCGTTCTTCCCCCCTCCTCACCTGCTCCTGCCCCAGGACTAGCTGCCCCCCGGCCCGGAGGTGATGTCCAGGGGCCAGGCCGTGCCCCTCCCCCTTCAGCCTCCCTCCCTGGTAGGCCTGCCAAGCTCCGCCCTTCTGGCTCCAGCTCACACACATGTGCTGCCAGCTGCCTCGGGTAAGGTTCAACGGCAGCTGGGCCACCTGTGGGAGGGGAGGGAAGAATATGGATTGGGTTAAAACAGGGCGACTGGATAGAAAAGGGTTATCTTTGTCTATGTTTGGATATATTTGGATATATTTTTCTTCATTAAGGAGTAGGGGGTTATGGCATCTTGCTAAAGGGTGCCTATATGCTATAATTGGGGTTTAAACCCAGAAATTGAACTCAGCTCGGAGTCAAAACACCCTGGCTCTCCTGCCCCCTTATCATGATATATATTTCTATTTATGATATATTTTTTAAATTATTAGTTCATATTGCATTCTATATTTTGGTATGTAAGTTGCTACTTGTTGTTAACTAAGCCTTTTCTTGCTATATTTGGATGTATTATGACGTGACATCTGCTTTTTATGATGATGATGAGTATGATTGTGACATGGATCACAGTCACAATAATAACCACAACCACCAACAACAACAACAACAACAAAAGCAGCGTTTATGCCAACAATGATAGGTACAGATGAAGCCGTTGCCAGGGCAGGTATAATAGCCGTGGGACATTTTTCCACATCAAACGATTGGTTTAAAAGCCCTGACACACCAAACCGACGTCAAAGGACTACCCGCGATGAAGGCTGACTGTCTCGTCGCCTCCCTGTCGCCCCTGTGTTGGCAAAATAATTGCACTTAAACACACCGCAAAGACTACAGCCGACGGCCAACTAGTACATACGTTCTGATCCTACGTGAGAAGGATCAGAACGGCACCTCCTTTCAGAAGGTGCCGGTAGTCTGTGTTTGTCATGCAAAACTGGGACACCTGAACACCTAGGACTGTGGATGTAAACAGACGTGAAACAAGGCAGCGTTTGCCTACCATTTCACACAACTATCACTCAGAAGGTTTCATAATTTAGCACCTTGAAATATATGTGAACATGATGAATGATCAAAGGAGATGAAGTTGAAAATGAGACAATGTTTTTGTGCGTGCCCTGTTCAGAGAACAGCATGGCAAAGTCGTGAGTCTGCTTTGCTCAATTCCGTTTCAATTTTAAGGCACATGTTCGCTCAAGCTGAACAGCAAATCAGAACTATTCTCTCGTCGACCGCCTCCGCCCTTGATTAAAGATGCTTAATGGGTGGAAAAACAGCAGACAAGGGCCATAGAAAACAAGCAGAAACCCTGCACAAACTAGGGCCACGGACGCTCACCGATGGCCCTACGTCGACCGAGGGCTGTCCGTCGACACTGTGTTTCAAGGCCTCTCCATCTTTAAACCAGAGCTATGCAAAAGAGTATTCAATTCAGAAATCCTCCAAGTCATGGCATATCTGGAGAGCGCCTCGACCACAACTAAATAATCTCTTTCCTACCTCGCGGGCTTCTGCTTTGCATATGTATGAGGCAGGAGGATGTCCTGCCTCATGTAAATGTCCGCTTAGACGGCATGAGCAGTTTAGCTTGTCCGCTAAACTGTTTATTTATTCCATCTTTATGAAATATATCCTGCATATGAATTCTGCTCATGCAGCCGCATGCTGTTTTCTTTTTGAGAAATACTGTCGGAAACCATCGGTGTCGGAGTGTGCTGGTATTCATACACAATAGGTGGTAGTTATCAATGTCTAATCAGAACTAAGGATATTTGGGTGGAGGAAACCTTGCTAAAAATACATTCAGTTCCACTAATAGTAGGAACCATTCTGAGACAATGCCCATTCATCATCGCACGCATTAATTCATCATTCCCATGTTGTCAGACACACACACACACACACACACACACACACACACACACACACACACACACACACACACACACACACACACACACACACACACACACACACACACACACACACATTCTCTCTTTACCCCACAATACATAATTACAAGGCACATGATCAACGAGAGAACAATTCATGGATGATCAACTGGGATTTGGACTCATCTACTGGGATTTGAAAAACATAATTGGGCTCTTTTGATGATTCATGTGATTTTGGGTTTGCCTACGTTTCTTCACTGTTTCACTGGTCCACTAGTTGATTACTTTTCTTCTCATTGACTTTTTCATTCAGTCACTATTTCACAGATTCACTCATTCAAACACAGAAAGATTTTGGTCTTTCTTCTTTACTCATTCCCCCATTCACTATTTTACCCGCTCATTAATTCATACGTCATTCACATTCATTAATTCACAATTTCACTAATTAATTCACTCAATCAATAATTCACCCATTATTATTTTACACCGATTCACTGAATCACTTATTCATTCGTCCTCTAATCCCCGCCTTCATGGGTCCTCTCCCGCTACCTTGTCGTTGATGAGCAGCTCGAGGGCCGAGCGGGGACCCTGTAGGAGCACCAGCTCGTTGGGCTGCCCTGGGACAGCGTAGGACAGCGGGGTGCCCGCGGGCCCCCTCTCCTCCGTGGAGCGCAGCCACATGCAGGCGGTGATGGCCCTCAGCTGGGGCAGGCTGGCCCTTACCCGGGCATACATGTAGTTGGTCCGGGATGGGAACGATACCCGGAAGCCCTCTGGGAAGGACGGAGGTGACGAGGAGGAGCCTGGGGTTGGGGAGAGAGAGACGAAGAGGGAGGCAGGAACAGGAGGCGAGGGTGGGAAACGGAGATAAGAGAGGAGGTGTAATAAAGAAATGCAAGATGACGAGGTCACAGATTCCCTTGTTAAACTCGAGCTGTAGCTTAACTCTAACTTCCCTTGTTCAGTTCCACAGCCTGCACCCTCCATACACCCTCCTCTCCTCCTCCACCAACCTCTGATCTCTCTTCACATGTATATCTGATATAGTTTTTCCCCCACTTTCGGAATCTTTCTGATCTAGACTTTTTCAAATCTGAGGATAAATTACCCAGCAGCTCGAGGTATGAACTTCAACTAAGAAAAGACGTAAGAGTAATCTATGACTTTATGTTCTGACCTATAGCTCTGTGTCTAGCCTGAATAAATAATAACAGGAGTGTTCAACATGAGGGTTCAATATTTAATTCAGAAAGGAATGAAAGAGTTCAGTTTGATTCACTCTTTTCTCTCTCTTGCTTTCTCTTATAACCGTGACTTTTTTTGTTCGTCACTGGTCTGCGCAGCAATTCATTATTTACTTTATTCCTTAAAAAAATGCATTCAATTACTTACTTATTTAACAAGGGTACTCTTAACTTGGTGCTTTACTATTACTTTTCATCATTCAGAATGTAGATAACAGGAAACAGAATGTAGAATGTAGACAAGCCAAATTATTATATTCTTTCCCTCCGATGTGGCTGTGGTGGATATGATCGCTCTCTTCATCAATGCTCCTGTTGTCGTCCCCAGAAAACATTGGTTACACTCATATAAGTTCTGTTAATCATTTGGACTTGTTTGGAAATATTAAAGTGAGCTGCAGGCTTCCTGGTTCATGAATATAGTTCAGCCGGCCGGCTGTTAATTCATACTCTAATTCAGCAATTTATTGTAACAGTCAAGTCGTAAAAAATAGTATCATCCTTTTTTATTTTGTTGTAGTCTCTCTCTCTCTCTCTCTCTCTCTCTCTCTCTCTCTCTCTCTCTCTCTCTCTCTCTCTCTCTCTCTCTCTCTCTCTCTCTCTAACCCCCCTCCTCCCCCCTCACCGTGCTCCAGGCCTGCCAAGCGGAGGTGGAGCTGATGGAGGCCCTGGTCAATGTCATGGCGGTGCTTCTCTGTCTCCATCCTCAGGGCTTTCCTCTCTTTCTCCAGTAGCTCCACCTTCCTCTCCAGCTGACCCTCCAGGTCCTCCACAGCCCTGCGTCCTCCACCACCCACACCGTCGGCTCCTCCATGCCCAGTTACGGAGAGGGTCCCTGGGCTGTCGTCAACGACCGTTGCCCTGGAGCTGTTGGTGTCCGTTGTTTGGTTTTGGGGGAATGGGCCGATGTCTGACTGCAAGAAAGGTGGATCGTATTATAATAGTTATTAATCATAACTAATAAAACCTTGTACTTTTTCAAACCCCCAAAATAACTAATCTTAATTGTCTACGTAATGAATCTATAGTGAAAAGTCATAGTGATAGTTAGCGATCAGAGCTGAGCATCAATAAAACTTGTCTAATTAGGTCTTGCTGCCACATTTATTTAAGTGATTACCGTTAACCTCTCTGCCGTTGGATTTTCAATATGCCTTCAGATACAAGTTCAACTTTTTACCTTTTGACTTCGATTTATAAACTGGGCATTTAACAAGTGCTTACCCCAATGAATTGTGTATCATGCATATTTATGCCAACTACAAAACATCTAAATGGCTTTGATATTTTCTATTTAAAATCCCCAAACGCAACATAAATGCAAGGGTTGTTGTAACAGCTCTAAAAGTGTAGGTTGACTTTGGTTTCTGTCTTTGTCTGTCTTTGCACAAAAATAGGCTACCTTTGCTGCACCTTCAAATTGTGATGAAAAGTTATGAGTGAGACTTGCTAGTGAGTCTATTTTAGGGCTGAACACATAACACCTGTGATGATGAGGCTCTTTGGCATCAACAATACCTTTTTGTCAAGAATCTGTTGGCTGAAGAAGATTCTAAATCGTCCAATCTTTGAAAAACTTCGGCCCCTAAAACTTCAGACAATCTCCCCTACACAGTGATACTATACAGCGCCTGTTATTGTTATTGTGCATTTATATGAAATAGCACTACAGTATATACAGACATTCCCTTCAGGCAAACAGGAAGGCTTTCCTGCTTCAGGTGTTACAGGGAATTTAATTAACCCTCAACAGAGCCTATAGGATCCTGACATGTACAGGAAATTAACAAATCACAGAGTCTCTAAAGACAAGTACAGCCAACCTAGATGCGAGACTGACTAATGAATGCGACCGCTCTTAAGGTGAGCAATACTGTCTCCGGATGAGCTTTGTCTCAATTAACATCCCATAAATTATGCATCGGTAAAGACACCACAAGAAACTAATCAGTGATCGCCACGGGGCAGATCCACTGGGGGTATATAAAGAGAGGAGATTTCCTTTGCATGCTCCCACGCAAACAAACAAATGGCTTATTGATAGGCACACTGAAACACAGCTGATGAAAGGAGGAGAAGATGTAGACAGGGGATATTAAATCAATGGACTCAGCTTGTTCCCTATGCTTTTATATTGCCCAGTATCAACCACCAGACCCAACTTTGTATCCGGAGCCTATCTTGTGCGTCCCGTGTGTGTGTGTGTGTGTGTTTGTGTGTGTGTGTGTGTGTGTGTGTGTGTGTGTGTGTGTGTGTGTGTGTGTATGTGGTCAGAGTGCAAGAGTTAATATCATTGGTAATGCAGCATATCTGATGTGTACACATGAAGGTACTCATGGATTGCTAGTGAATGCAGTGTAAAAAGCTGCAAAGATCATTCTGAAGATCTCATATATACTGTGTATCTGTATATGACATGCGTCATATATGTTAACAATTGAACGGCCTTGTTTCAACATGCTTGTTGTAAGTCATAACTGTACATCTGCATTATTTGATTTCAGAATTTCTAGTAAGAACGCTTAAGAAATGTACTGTTTTCAATCCTCTGTTGCAGACATTCTTACTTCTTCCTTCCCATAGTATAACGGAGAAACATAGAGAAATAATATAAATAATCTTACCCAACCTGACAACAAATATGTGAGTGTCAGAGACAAATTCCAAGACTGAAATGTTAACAATAGGTGATGTGACCTGGATCAGCTTCATTATAGAATAATCATATCTGTATTCTTATATATAATCACTGTGTTCGGATGACCCCAGGCCCTCTCAGACGAGTGCTAAATAAATCCCAAACACACCATATGCGTTGGTGTAACGCGTAGCACTAAAGCAACAGACATGCCTGTCTAAATACAAAGCCCTGCAACACTTGAGTACCAACTCTTTCTGATTCCAGCAACAAAGACAGAAAAACAAAGCTTTCTCGAAACCTAAAATCTAGAGGTGCTTGCTGTTGTTGCTTGCTTGCTAATCTGCTGTCTTAGAGAAGGACTTCTGGGGTGGTGGGGGGGGAATGTGGTGCAGGCCGGAAACCCAAAACTGAAAAGGCTGGAGTTATTACGTTTTATTCCGGTTTCGTTGTGGATACATTCTACTGAAGAGAATCTCATCTCACGCATACGGATGAGGCCTGCAGAAAGGTATTTTAATGTTGTTGTTTTTCGACAGTTACCATTCTACACGGTGTTGATTTGAAACCTTTACAGACACTTTTTACCATTCACCCGTGCTG
>NC_044049.1:10796102-10801102 GCF_902167405.1 Gadus morhua | reverse complement strand
CTCTCTCTCTCTCTCTCTCTCTCTCTCTCTCTCTCTCTCTCTCTCTCTCTCTCTCTCTCTCTCTCTCTCTCTCTCTCTCTCTCTCTCTCTCTCTCTCTCTCTCTCTCTCTCTCTCTCTCTTTCTCTCTCTCTCATATCGTGTTGGCTTCAGCGTTCATCCCGGAGCTCAAGGGTAATAAATACTTAGGCCTAAATGTTGTTGGAAAAGAGAAGAGCTATACCAAATCAACGTTAGTCACGTCGAAAACGAACACGCAAAAAATAATAATCAGAAGATGACCCACAATGACAGTCTGGATCGTATATCTCCTTTAGAGTTTAGATTCTCTGCCCGAGCCCGAGCCCGACCCGACCCCGACCCGACCCGGCCCACGAGTCGGGTAGTATGCAGATATTGGCGATATTTCCTACCACTATCCTCGGGCCGGGTCCGGCCGGGCCTTTGATCGACAATTATTTTTTTTATCATTGGTTTATTGGCCTAATCAGAGGAGAAATCCATGCCATAAATATAAATATTATAGGCCTTAATTCCACGGGTCTTCTCAATGCCGCGGAACGCTCCGTTGACCTGCATGGGTAGTAGCAGAGCCCGTCTACTATGGAGCCAGTTTCCTGCCATAATTCAAACATGAAAAGAAAAGTTTCAAAGGCTTGTAAGTCTGGGTTTGAAAACTCGACGCCTTGTAAAAAAAGGTTTTGCAACACTGAAAAAAGAGATTATAACCTGAAACAAATTCAAACAAAAATTCAAACATCTGTAAACATGATTTTGTGTTCTATTTGATCTTCTTCATCATTTTCACCAACACATTTTCAAAGTATTTTTTTTTTCACAAACTTGTTTTCAAAGTTCAAACAATTTCACCTGCACATTTGCAGAGTTTCAAATCTGGCACTGTTCTAACAGTGTATTTCATTGTTTCCCGGTTTTGAAACCATGTAAATGGGATTCTGCAAACAGGTGTTCATAGGCCTACATTGAGAAATAAGTTTTTGAAAGGTTGAATATTTATTTTTAAAAACTTGTAAAGGTGCACGTTTGCGCCATTGCAATGTATTTTTTCAGAACTGACTTTTCAGCACTGACTTTTCAGAGATTTGACCACACAGGCGCAAGCTTTGAGTCACGTGAATATTGTGTTCTGTCGCGCATTCGTTTTGAAACTCCAGTCAAAGTCTGAAGAAAAAAAAAAAAAAAAACGTTCCTGGGGGCGGGACCATTTAGCTCTAAACCTATTGGTTGCTCTCGGCTGACGTACATTCCAATCACATTCTTGTCATCGGCAGAGCACTGTCAATCACGCACAGCCCGGTGAACGGCACATGTGATTGGAATGTACGTCAGCCGAGAGCAACCAATAGGTTTAGAGCTAAATGGTCCCGCCCCCAGGAACGTTTTTTTTTTCTTCAGACTTTCACTGTCAGGAGTTTCAAAACGAATGCGCGACAGAACACTGCCAATATTCACGTGACTCAAAGCTTGCGCCTGTGTGGTCAAATCTCTGAAAAGTTAGTTCTGAAAAAATACATTGCAATGGCGTAAACGTACACCTTTACAAGTTTTTAAAAATAAATATTCAACCTTTCAAAACTTATTTCTCAATGTATGAAAACCTGTTTGCAGAATCCCATTTACAAGGTTTCAAAACCGGGGAACAATGAAATACACTGTTAGAACAGTGCCAGATTTGAAACTCTGCAAATGCGCTGGTGAAATTGTTTGAACTTTGAAAACATGTTTGTGAAAAAAAAATACTTTGAAAATGTGTTGGTGAAAATGATGAAGAAGATCAAATAGTGGTAGGTTATAATCTCTTTTTTCAGTGTTGCAAAACCTTTTTTACAAGGTGTTGAGTTTTCAAACCCAGACTTACAAGCCTTTGAAACTTTTTTTTTTCAGGTTTGAATTATGGCAGAAAACTGGCTCCATACTCTACGAAGAGCCTGGGCACTTCCTATAGGCCCCATTGTACCGATCTTGGTTGTAGTTCCATCAGACATCCACTGGGGGTGATCGCGGGCGAGTCCAGATTGAATGGGAGTCTATGGGGCTAGACGGCTAAATATGTCTCTTTCACCTGCTTGTCGTTGAAATATCGCAAATTTTATTGTAGATTCCGCAAGTTCAATATAGATTATAGTTCAAAAGTCAAATGAATGAGTAGGCCTACTTATGTCCTTTCGATTTCTCACAGTTTGGGCCGTTGTTGGCCGTACACGCTAGCATTCTGCTAATGAATGCTGATTGGTCAGGGACGGACTTGCGAGTGATTACGACCAGAGACCCCTCTTGACGGCATCTGAAGCTTAAGCACAATCAGAAACATTATCTTAAGAAGGACTTTCCGTCAAAGTTAATTTTTGCGTACTGTATTTATATTTTCCTGCAGGCCCTTTTATTTTTTATATAGTTATGTACGGTGAAAGTACATGGGCATAAATGGAATTTCTTCCATTTCTTGTGTTCAATGTTCAATGTGTTATATACATGGTATGTACGGTATGACCACCTTAAATAATACAGTCAATGTCCCGCTCAATATAATTTCATCTATCATTGTCTATTTTTCGAAAATAAAGATAGTTTAAAAAAAAAAAAGCCTCGTAAATGTGCAATGATAAACTGCACTAACAATGGAAACGGATTGTCCGTCTTTTCGTTTCCCAAGGACAGAAAAAGGTAACGTTCTTGCTTGCTCCTGTATGAATGGTCCTAGGCTACCTGAGGCTGCACCTGGTAAGGAAAGTTGCGCTGGAGCCCGGGTAAAATCGCACATGGCTTATTCAAGTTGCACGCTAGACATACTCCAAGGGTTGAGACTCAAGCACTTAACTTACCTGAACCGATTGATCCATACAAATTGTTAGTTAACGATTTAACAACTTCAACATCTGCTGTTACAGTCGTTATTTTTTTGTAGGACTTGGGCTAATGATCTTGCACAGAGGGAAAACCATCTACACCACTTGTCATTGATTTCTATGCATTCACTGATCTTTACAGATGGGTTTGTTTTAAGCCATTGAATATAATTATTCTGCCCTGCAACACATTATAAGCTACACATGTTTGTTAAATGAGAAATATGGTCTGGGTCACATTGAAACAGTAACAGTTGTATACCAGTAATTATACAAACATTATACCAACATTGCAACAGGCCAGTTTATTCAAACATCACACTAACAAGAAAACAAACAGAACAGTAACTAATAGTAAATAATTAAAAAAAAGATAAATGATTTAACAACACTGAACATACTGAACAGAGGCAGAGAAAAAGGACAGAGGAAGAAGACTTGTCCGTTGTCACAGCATCGAGGTCCAACTGTAGAGATCAAGAAAGGAAGAGGAATGAGGAGGAGGTCAACAGAACACTGCTCTCTAGGAGATTGTTTACTGATGTAAACTAAGTTGATGCAGTGTTAAAATTATGACTTTAATCCAGGTTTCTATTTCAGGAGAAAGAAATAGCTCATACTCGTTACTAAAAAAAAGCTTTATCATCGGCACTAGTGAGGATTAAAAAAAACACTCTCTGTAAGTAACATACATATGTAAAACATTCGTGCATTTCTTTATTTTTACATTAGCTCACTAAAACTCTGTAACTAGTGTATTAAGCAAAAAAAAACAAATACTTTTTCTGCTGATCAACACTACGAATGCTGGTAACAAATAAATTGTGAAAAGAGACACCATGTGAAGTTATTTTTTCGTTTTGTCAAGTAGCCGTGTAATAAGAGGGATAGTGTGTAGAACGTCGCCGGTCATTATTAGCCCTTCAGGGCTTATTTTCGAAGGTCACTTTATTCGCCCTGAAGGTGTCTTGATTCGCCCTGTCGGGGCTTATTTTCCCGATAATGACCGGCGTTCTATACATTATCCCTTTTATATTTAGCAGGGTAGGCCTAGTAACAAATGTATACAAAGATATATCTGTAGGCCTATTAAAAAAATGTCGGGCTGAAATCGGGCTCGTAAATACAGTTAATGCGTCGGGTCGGGCCGGGCTCGGACAGAACGTGCACGCGGGCTCGGGCCGGGTCGGGCTTGATTTTCTGGGCCCGATCTAAGCTCTAATCTCCTATTACATTTCCTTGTAATCATCATCATCATCATCATCATCATCATCATCATCATCATCATCATCATCATCATCATCATCATCATCATCATCCTCAATACCAACATTATTTATTATGGTCATCATCATTCACATTGTGTACTTGTGTCCCGGAGAGATGCAGGGTTGTGATTGACGCAGAGCGAATCACTATGGACCCAGACTAGTCCCCACCGATGTGTGCTGTCGCTTTTATGAGTTTGCAAGAAAACAATTATTAGTTTCCCCCCATTGTTCTGCCTCCTGGGAACTTTGCATTTTAAGTTGACCAAACTTTAGGGCAATAATAACAGCACGAATAAAGCACTCAAATATACAATTTAAGAAAATGATATTGCTAGCTCATAAAATAATAAGGTTTGATCCACTATTGCAATAACAGCCAAACAAAAGCAATATTCGAAGCAAAGGTGCATTTTCCTTATTGCCTGTCAACCCGGGTCTGCTAACAACTGCGACAACAGTTGTTTTAATCTAGATATTTTTTCATATTCTAATATAAACATAGAGGTTATCACAAGTTTAGATAAACCACCAGTTGTCAAACCAACAAATCAAAAGCAATTTAATGTGTTTTTGGATTTCCTTAACAAGCAAGCTAAGATTCGTGAACACACAAATCTTCAAGAATGAAATATGGCCTATAGAATAAAAAAAAGTTGCGTCATCTTTTAAGTTCAAAAACCGGTCTACTCGTTTTTGTTATTGCTCATTATTTTATTTTAGACGAATAGCCTTAGTATGCAGAGTTCTATAGTAGCCTAATTGCTACCACAAAGTAGCCTAAAAACACGCCTACATTCACTATGACCATATGTGAGCAGACACTGAGCAGCTATTGTTTTTATGTTTCTGCCTTGTTAATAATTC
>NC_044049.1:10778602-10791102 GCF_902167405.1 Gadus morhua | reverse complement strand
AGGTGTTGGGCTGTAAGCATCTCCGGTGTGCTGCGGTGATTCAATGCTTTCATTTATTTGACGTGACTCTTAATCATCACAGGGCGGTTCTGAAGTACTGAAGCATGAACAAACATTTGATGAAAAAACTGAAAATATTCAATAATGACCACAGAGACAGATTACCTCCCTGTTTAGTAATGAGCCTACACTCATATCTAATAAATATTTATGTTGTTTGTGTGTGCGTCTGTGAATGGTACATATGTACGTGTGTGTGGGCCTGTGTGTGTGTGTGTGTGTGTGTATGTGTGTGTGTGTGTGTGTGTGTGTGTGTGCGCATGTGTGTGTGTGTGTGTTAATTCGTACATAATGTACGTGTGTGTGTGTGTGTGTTTGTGTGTTTGTGTGTGTCTGTGGATGAGTTTGTGTGTGTGTGCATACGTACATATGTACATGTGTGTGTGTGTGTGTGTGTGTGTGTGTGTGCACGTGTGTGTGTTTGCACGTGTGTGTGTGTGCACGCGTGTGTGTGTGCATGTGTGTGTGTGTGCATGCGTGTGTGTATGCATGTGTGTGTGTGTGTGCATGTGTGTGTGTGTGCATGCGTGTGTGTATGCATGTGTGTGTGTTTGTGTGTGTGTCTGTGTGTGTGTGTGTGTGTGGGGGGAAGACGGGGGGTGTTTCCCAGCAGAGGCTGGAGGTGTGGAGAGAGGAGCTGAACGCCACCAGAGGACGGGAGGTCAGCGGAGGGTCCAGCAGAGCAGAACACCAGGTGGGTGGGGAGCAGACCCCGGAGGAGCACGTAGAGGGAAAGCTTATTAAATAGGATACACACTTCAACAAAAAACTATTTAAATTACTGATTTAAAAAAGGAAAATTTAAGTTTAAAAAGTATAGTTTGAGTTGAAAGTTTTCATTGAATAGGATGTTATATATAAATCTTAATTGAATTGAATAATTGAGGAATTCATAAGAGTAAAAGAGAAAAGAGTAGAATAGAAAACACATACATGTTGATATAATTGAGTTTACAGGAAGAACAGAAGAATATGAGAGAAGATGTAGAAAATAACAGATTTTAACAGAGGATACTAGAATATATTGGAACTGAACCTAAACACTAAAATCGCTTTAGTGTTGTATGTAATATCATGTTGTGATGTGTTGCTTGTATCTAGTTTTCCATTTTCTGTATGTGGTTACATGACATTCTCTGTCAACTGAGAAATGTGGTTTGCCAAACCAGCGATCGCATAACTCTGGGCATGTACACACAGTTATATGTAAACAAAAACATACCAGAATGTCAAAGGGTGGCATGTGTAGCTCGGCGGTCGTTGGCATTCAGTGAGGTTCCTGGAACCCCCAGCTGTAGACAACATCTGGCCGCTCGATGTGCCCCATCACTAGAATAGCAGGACGACATTCAGCTCCCGCAGCCCACTGTCCCTCAGTAATTACTGTCACGAGATTTGCGTGGATTAGCACTTTGTGTTGCCTCGCTGTGGGGGTTAGCATTATGATGGCAGTAGCCATGGAGTAATCCCCCAAGATCTGTATGTATGTGAGTGTGCGTGTGTGTGTGCGTGAGTGTTGGATTGTGTGTTAGTGCGTCCATGTGTGTGTCTGTGTGTGAGTGTGTGTGTGTGTGTGAGTGTGTGTCTGTGTGTGTGTGTGTGTGTGTGTGTGTGTGTGTTTGTGTGTTTGTGTGCATGTGTGTTCATATGTGTGAAGATATGATTGGTGGATCGGTTAATTAACAGACTCAGAACCTGACTGGTCAATTACTAAATCAATACATTTGTAATCTGCAATATCACCACTTCTTATTTCCTGTTGGTTCATGGTTATGTTGATTATATTAATTAGCTATTTTTCCAAGCTGGAACAAGGGTTCTTCTCCCTGGG
Source organism: Gadus morhua (assembly GCF_902167405.1). Lineage (NCBI taxonomy): Eukaryota > Metazoa > Chordata > Actinopteri > Gadiformes > Gadidae > Gadus > Gadus morhua. The sequence goes on along the minus strand of NC_044049.1, from coordinate 10,789,211 downwards.
GTGTGTTGTGTGTTGGTGGTACAGGCGTCTGTACAGTGATAACCTCCTTTGAATGCGGTCTCATCTCACGAACGCTGGTACGAGATGCTCCTAATAAGCAAATAATCTCCAAATAAAGAAAGGGAGGGACTTTCAGTTGCTTGGGTTTAGCTGCTAGAGGCGAGAGAGAGGGCGGGACTATCGGAAAAGAGATATCCGTTATTCCGACGTATCTTTTTTTCCAATGTAATAACTCGTATTATTCATGTATTATTCATGCCATTGTGGTTGTTCTCCTTATCATGCTGTTATTCTTCCCTCTCTGGGGACTATTAACTGCCGTTCACATCTCAAAGGTAGGAAAGTAATAGATTGGAAATTGCATCGCACTAGACCAGGATAACGCTTCTTCTGTTCTTCTGTTCCTGTTAAAACTTATATAGAATTTTATTCTATTTTTATTCTATTGTATTTTATTTATTTTCTAAACACAGAAAATACAGAGTATGTGCCACAAACATTTTACTGCATATCCGGTATGAGAATTGGACAAATAACAAAAAATCATAACCGTGCGCCAGCCTGGTAGTTATGAGGTGGATGTATTTTTGTCTTTACGTCTATACGTTCTGATTGGTTGAGCGGTGTTGCGCTCTATTGGTTGGACAGGTGAGCAGGAGGGAGGAGGAGAGGAGTCCGTACTCGGAGGTGCAGCAGCTCGGAAGAGTGCCCTCTAGAGGTGGGGGATTATATTACATCCTCGTAAAACTTATCTCACTTTTTCTATGAAAAAAAACCAACTGATTTCAAACATCTATTTATGCAATTAAAATACTTTTTTCTTTATGGTAAATTATGTAAAATCCAAATCCCCAGCCCAAAATGTAATTCTTTTTGGTACCTTTTTCAAAATCAATTAGCTCCACTCTGCATTCTAGCTCTTTCTCAAAATGTGATTAATTCCCCCCTCGTGTCTCCCAGCACCGTCTCCCTCATCGCTGCAGAGCCGCTCCAATTCCCTTGCGGATCTGACCGGGGACGGTCTGTTGGGCTTCGGAGGAGGTAGTACTGGCAACGGTGGTCGTAGTGGTAGTGGTGGAGGGAGGAGGAGGACCATGAAGGCCGTGGCAGCCCACCAAGCTGACCCATCCAAGCCAACCATCCTGGGCTTCCAGCGGGGGGAGTTGGTCACCGTGCTGGTCTCCCAGCCCAGGAACGGCTGGCTGTACGGACAGGCCCAAAACCCGTCTCGGTAAGAGGTGTTGGTGGTGCTGATGAACCCTGTGGTCTTTTATGGATGCGTACCAAGAAATGGAACTGCTTGGACGCTTCAGTTATCGCCTTCAGGTTAGGATATTGTTGCAGTAAGGTGGTTTGATTACCAACTGAAAGGATCACGTTTAGAACACCCAATGTCCACTGCCCACCACAGGCATCCACATCCACATCCACATCCACATCCACATCCACATCCACAACCACGTCCACGTCCTTGAGCAGGACGTCCAAATAGGAGACTCGTCTCGAAATACGGAAGGCTTCACAGCAAGTCGCTTAGTATATCTGTTGCTGTTGCTAACTTTCCTTCTCTCTCCGAGAGTCAGGGGTGGTTTCCAGCTGCTTTCGTGGAGGCCGTGGATGAACCCTCAAAAGCCCCCAGCAGCTACAGGTGAGTGGGACATCACCTAAAATAAAGAACCTGTTCAGGACCGGCCTGTGGATTTCTGTTATCCATCCTTACTGAATACAAGCCATCACAGGACTTTATCATCTGTTTACAGATATGTGCACTTTGACAATGGCAACGTTACACATTGATCCTTCCAAGTCTTTCCTGGAAGATCCCGAAGGATTTCCAGCAAAAGACTGCACTGGGTTACGATGAAAGCACTCCAAATATAAACCACAGAGTTAATATAGTGTAGCATCTTCTGCAAGCCATCCTTCGGTTTTTGTTATTTCCAAAAGACAAACGGTTTAAAAATAGGGTCAGCTTTTTATGGAGTCATGGAAATATATGTTGTACTATTTAAAATATCCGGGTGACCCATTTCTGAAAGGGACATAGTGAGGAATACTTGTAGTTCCAAAGATACAAAAAATATAAAACTCGGGGGGACATGCTGTCTACAATCTAAATGTTCACACTGGATTTAGTTATATCTTGCAATTAAGGAGCCAATCTAGTTTACTGATCACAATATGGAAGTTGTTAATAAACCACATTTTCTATTCTATGATTATATTTAGCCTTTGTGTATATGTGTTGCTTTGTATTTTTTGGTGTAACACTCTTTAAGCCCTTTCAAACTATAATTTTTAATCATTTACTTACTTGCATACTTATGAACTCACTTACTGATTAACAACAACCAACCCAAACCTCTGTGCTGATTGGTTGATTCCAGCGGCTCCAGCATGCGAAGCAGCAGCAGCATGAGTGACCTGTTGGACCAATCAGGAGGCAGAAGCGTGAGCCGTGGTGGAGGTCCAGCTCCTGCCCCACCCCCTCCCCCTCCCCCTCCCCCTCCCCCGCCTGCCCCATCGACAGAGACACGAGCCAGCACACACACCTCCCACAAGAAGCACCCTAACCCTGTCGCTGACAACAAGGTACAATCCCCCCCACCAAGATCCTTTCATAGACCATTGGATTGTTTAATTGATCAATCAAGTGATCCGATAACTGTCCTTCCGCCTAGTCCAGTGTTTTAAATTGTCTAGCCTTCGGATTAATCTGAGGATTTATTTGCACTATAATCAAATGATTATTGCTATGCTATTATGACACCTGGTCTAGTTTTGTTAATTCACTTGAATGCAATTTTAATCGGATTATTCAAGTCACATTATGCATAATTATGCAGACATGATAATCTACTTCATCCTTTTAGGCAGCATTAGCATGATTAGAATGTAACGCATCCAAACAACCAGCAAAGGGAAAAAAATATAATTATAACAGTCTTACGTGAATTTATATTGCATTATGTATATCACGATATCATTTAGTACCTCAAAATTGTAATACATATATCAAAATATATATATATATATATATTTTTTGTCTATGCTATTCGGGGCTTTTGTGGAGAGGACAGTGAAGACAGGGTTGATGAGAGTGGCAACTACACCGCTACAAAACTACGTAGCATGGGACCACAGATCGGAATCAAACCTGGTTCACCACAAGGCATATTGCCTTTGCGTGAGCTGCAAAATGGCATACAGTATTCACCTGGGTGGAGCTGGCCAGTTTCCCGTTTGTGTGATGAGGCCTAATGAATGTGATGTTCTGCCGCTGTGTCTGGTAGGGGTGTTGTGGCAAGGTGCTGTTCTCTATGACCCCCCACCCCGCCTTCTGGTGGACGCAGGGAGGGAGCTCCAGCTGCTAGCGCTGTAGGCTCACTGGGTGCTGTGTGACGTGTGTGTGTGTGTGTGTGTGTGTGTGTGTGTGTGTGTGTGTGTGTGTGTGTGTGTGTGTGTGTGTGTGTGTGTGTGTGTGTGTGTGTGTGTGTGTGTGCGCATGTCTGTAATGTGTGTTTTCATGTTTGTGTGTGTGCACATCTGTGTGTGCATGCTTGTTTGAGTGTATGCACTTGTTTTTCCACTTATGTGCGTATGTGTGGGTGAGTGAGTTGATGCACATCTGCATGTGTGTGCGGTGATGTCAGCTCATTGTCAAAATTACTTCAGAGAGGCACCGGTGCATGACGTGGCTTGCTGAACTCGCATGATGCACTTTTTCCCATCACCAGATGGTTTATTAGAGATGACAACAAACAACATATGCTGTATGTTGAAAACAAGAGATGTGTTAATGGTGTGCATTTAGTGTGGGGTGTTGTGTGTTTTTTTTCTCCATGGCTCTATGTTTGAACTGCTTGTATTACTTGTATCCATGCCTTGTTAAGCCGTCAGCACATTATGAGCTCTCAGCGCTAGCGTTGCCCATGTTTTCATATGGAGCCCAACCTAGCGTTGACCCCACCCTGGGCGGAGCAAAGCGCTCGGATTATCCATTTTACCGCAGTGATGCTCACAGTTAAAACAATCTAAACTTTGAACCCGGTTGGCGGTGCCCTCTCTAAATGCGTCCAATCAGATTACAGCTTCGTTTGACATTCCAAAACCAACTAAATCTAAACGACACCACCATTCTTCATTCCAAAGTCCACATTTTGTGAGGGCTATGAGCTCGCTTCATTCCGAAAACCCAGCCTTGTGTCCAGCGCTATGCTGGAGGGCTCATTATGGGGTTGACCTCTTTACCTGGCCTTTAAATGCTATGTGCTCTGAGAGGTTATGTTCAGTTGGATTCCCGATGACCACAACTTGCCTGTCGTCATCGTTGAGCAAACGGCCCTAACCCCAACTCACTCCATAGAAAATGTGTCTGCTCTGATCTGTTTACTGTAAGGTGCTTTGGATAAAAGCTCAAATTACTAAATAGTAGATAGTAGGTGATAGCATTTAAATGTCAGATGAGAACAAATTTGAGTCCCAGTAATAGCCATGGTAGCCTGCCTCATTGGGGCCAAACAATAATGTGTCTTTCCATTCCCATATCCTCCTATACAGCGAAGAGAGGAGCATGGGTCGAAACCAGAACTCTTCCCAAGGTAAGGGTCCAAACTCTGTTATGAAACCGTCATGCACATATATAAATATCTCTCTATATCTCTCCCTCTCTCTCTCTATATATATATATATATATATATATATATATATATATATATATATATATATATATACACATATACATATATACTGTATATACAAAATGGGACAGCAGAGACATTTCAGACAGTTCAATTTCAGGCTATTGCATTTATCTTCCAAGTGGAGGGTGGGGTGTTTTTTCTTTCAGTTGAAGTGTTCAATGAAACCATGAAATCATAAAGTGCAAACGGGGGACCGGTGTGTAAATGACGTTGGATTGCTTTCTATCACTTTTGAGGACCGGTGTCGTGGAGGAAAAGCCATTACAGCTGGCAGTCGTTTTGACAACAGTGGCTATTAATGTTTTTTACTCCCGACAAACACTTCAGACATGATTACTTTATTTATTTATTTTTATTCGGTGTTGGTGAGGTTCAAATTTCACCTCTTTCACCCTTTTCTAATATCCCTTTAGGGAATCAAACCACAATCCCTCGGGGTTTGTCCTCACATTGCCTATGTTATGTGATTCATCTCTGGGTCCTGTGTTGTTGGAAACACAAATTCAAACTTCTCCCCTCCCCCCTTTCACTAAATTCCATTTCATTGCATTATTTGGGATATTGGCCTTTTGCGTGTATTTTTTTTCTTATGAAGTAATTTTGGAAAAACAGACAAAATGTGTTTCACTGATAGTATACTGTATGTCTCGGCTGCTCATTTCTTCCTGTATTTGTGCAGGGGAACCAATCCGTTCGCTACGGTAAAGCTGAAGCCCACAACCACCAATGACAAGTCAAAGCCAAAACTTCACCGAAGATGAACTTCAATGATCAGCAGTAGCCTCTTAGCATGGCTACAATATAAATATTCACAATTAATATAGAGTTGTAGAGAGTGTTATACAAAAAATGACTGTGAAGTTCATGTATTTCAAGTATTTTCAACTGATTTCCAAGAACTTAATTGAAGCAGTTGCTTGTATTTGTGTATGTATGCATAGTCAATCAGTGGCTATAGGGCTTGTACATTGTGACGTCACATCGCAATTACCGCCTCCATTTTGGAAGCATAATATTGTTAACGGTAGTGTTTTGGTCATTGTTTATTAATTAATTTCTAAGTATTTTTCACGTGGTGTTCCTCATGTGAGATGTGGCAAAACAATCTGATTAGCTTCGGAAACAATATATTTATGTTTATTTTGGATTTTACATTACAACTCTCTTGAGTACTCTCGAAAGGTCAGAATATCGCCAACAAAATAATCCCATGATGCCTTCTGATGTACAAGCCCTATTGAAATTCAAAAGAATTAAAGCCAATTGAAAATAAACATGTCATTAGTTATGTCTATGATTTGTGTAAAATGTATATATATTATTAAGCTTAATTAAATAGGTAAAGTGTACATTGACATTTCACATACAACTCAGTTAAAAATCTGTAGGCTTAAATTAAGACGTTATTTTAACATCAAATAATAAAATCATGTTCTGCATGTATGCAAGATCTTATCTTACTGGCTCAGCAAGATAACGTTTTTTTGAGGGGAACATGTAGCATGCGTGAAGAATTATATTTAGTTGGTGCTTATCTCTTCTGTCCTAGCACCTCCATTGGCATAAGGTCTGTTAATGTGCCCAGGCAGTAGAATGGCCTACTAAAAGTAGAGCGGTCTTCCATAAGGTCTGTTAATGTGCCCAGGCAGTAGAATGGCCTACTAAAAGTAGAGCGGTCTTCCATAAGGTCTGTTAATGTGCCCAGGCAGTAGAATGGCCTACTAAAAGTAGAGCGGTCTTCCATAAGGTCTGTTAATGTGCCCAGGCAGTAGAATGGCCTACTAAAAGTAGAGCGGTCTTCCATCAAGGCTTGCCAGTATGGGTGCTCCCACTGGGGATACTTAACCTACATCAAACCTCAGTGTGAATTCTCTTTCAACTAATGGCTTGACAGTTTGCTTTTATTTGAATGGGCACTCACAGCTAATAATAATCTTTTTTCTCCATTTGAAAACTTTTATTAAGCTCCCTTAAGTTTAAATGAAATATTGATCAATAATAACGCTTGGATGATTCTCTTTTCTGCAATCATATCTTTCGACTTAGAAAATATGTTGAATAAATCCCAAAAGAAACAATGGTTAACAATAAATGTATATATCACTAATTAAATCTACAGTGTCATCATTTTTTATGTCCACACAGAGGCGTCTCTCACTGGTTCTGTCCTTCTTATCCAGACAGATCCTTACATTCTCCACATTTTAGGACTACTTTTGGAAACCACCTGCTGTCCATGACTAATGACCACTTCACCAGAGAGAGAAAGAGAGTGAAAGAGTGAGAGAAAGGCAAAGGGAGAAGGAGAAAGGTAAAATTATTGCAAGAATAAAGACAAGATAACTATAGTGATGAGATACAAATTGGTTAGCAAGAAAAAAGCAGAAATGAGGCGGCATTCTTGAGGCAATCATTTTAGAATATTTTTATTTTTGTTCTTTCACAGCTTGACCTCTTTCTTCTGGCGTGTTTTTGGCGTGTTGTACAATGATAGCTCATCTACCAGAGCGGGGAGAGGGATGGGGGAAGCGAGAGGGATGGAGCGAGAGATGCGATGCAATGAAGAGAGGTAAAAACCGCTAGCCGGTAGTGTAATACATACAGTATATCAGAAAGGGATGGGAGAGAGAGAGAAACATAGATCGTAAAGAGGGACAGAGAGAGAAGGAAAGAGAATTATAGAGGGGGATTGAGTGGGAGAAAGAGAAGGAGGGATAGTGTTTGCCCCAAGAAAGAGAAGAGGGGGGGGGGGGGGGCTCTTTCTGCTATAAGATGTTTGTTTTCTTCTCTTTGAAATATCTACACTGCAGTCTAAAATTCAATGTGTTGCTTATGGCCTCACAGGCAAATAGAATGGCTATACACAAGCAGAAACATACACATGTATATGTTTATCATATATATATGGTTTGTAGAAAAACAAGAACTAGGATGTTATGGGGACAGGTATGTTTCAGGGGCGGGGGGGGGGGGGGGGGGGGGGGGGGGGGTTCGAGGGTGTACAAGAGATGGGGATAATGGTGTGTGTGTTTGTGTGTATACTTAAAAGGATTAATTCGGCAAGCGTGTGTTTGTATCGGTGTGTGTTTGAGTGTGTGTGTTTCTGTGTGTGTCCGCGTGTGTAAGTAGGGATTGGGTTGTGTGTGTGTGTATCTGCGTGGGTGAAGGGAGGGGGGTTATTTACGGGTGGGGGTAAGGGGTGGCAAGCGTCAGAGTTTGGCGGTCGTGAGGGAACGCGGTTGCGGTTGGCAGAGCGCTGGTCAGTCGGGTTGGACCGGGCTTCTACTCCTTCACCAGGGCAGTGAACTCTGATGGAGGGGAGAGACGGAACACACACAGATAGAGAAGCACACCGTCATTGTCGGTCACAGAGCCCTGACCGAAGCTAGATACTGTTGTATAAAGTTCTACTTTATCTTCTCCACTCTCATCCTCCCCTCCCCCCTTCTCTTCTCATCTCCTCCATCCACCATAGTTCAGGACCCTCACCCTCCACGCCTATTTTGCCATCTCCGTCCTTGTCGGCGGCATTGAGGAAGGCTTTGGTCTCCTGGTCTGTCAGGTCCCGCCCACTGGAGGAGAAACCCTTCAGCATGAACCTGGTGAACACAACGGAAGGAAGATGTCACTTCCTGAGAGCAGGCATGCGTGTGTGTGTGTGTGTGTGTGTGATTGCTGAAGTTTGTTCTGTAATACTCAGTTAGCCTATGTGTGTCTGTGTGTGTTAGTGAATGAGTGAGTAAGTGATTAATTAGTGTCTGTGTGTGTACGTTTGTTAGAGTGTGTGTGTGTGAGTGTGTTAGTTAATTAGTTAGTTAATTTGTGTCTGTGTGTCTTAGTCAGTTTGTGTGTGGGTGTGTGTGTGTGCGTTAGTTAATCAGTTAGTTAATTAGTGTCTGTGTGTGTTAGTACGTTTGTGTGTGTGTGTGTGTGTGTGTGTATGGGTTAGTTCTTCAGTGTGTTTGAGTTAGTCTGTGTGTGTGTGTTTGTAAAGTACATGTGTGTGTATTCAGTATATCTCACTTGAGCTCCTCCTCCTCTATAAATCCGCTGTTGTCGGCATCCAGCACCAGGAAGGCCTTCTTCACCTCTTCTGCTGACAGCGCCTTCAGACCAACCACCTCAAAGAACTTCTTATGGTCGAAGGAGTCCGCCGCTAACACACACACACACACACACACACACACACACACACACACACACACACACACACACACACACACACACACACACACACACACACACACACACACACACACACACAGACACACACACACACACAGATATGGAACACGTAAGTATACCAACAACGTGAGTCTTCTTTATTTCACGGACATCCATCAAATAGAGCACTTGTAAATAATATCTTTAAATGGTGATAAAAGAAAATAAAAACTGCAAATACAGTGCGTGCACAAAAGTCAATTTAGTATAGACTGCAGGAGTCTGGATTACGGCAAATGGGGATGAGCTCCAACTACAGCAATCCGAATGAGAAGCATACCGTACACTTATAAGCTACAGAGAGGCTCAAAGTAAATTAATAAAAACAGTGCTGGTCTTGGTATGTTGACCATATGTCTGGAGCATCTCTCAGTTTGAAGAGATAGGATGCGCTTTTTATATGGAACCCTGCGCTGCCCACCTTGTTCAGACAGAGTTGACCTACCAAAGCTATGGTCAGTTACTCTCTCCATTTCTTTAAACAAAGACAACACGATCACAGTAAAATTCCACCACGCCTACCACTAAGCTTAAGGGTGAAAGCACAGATTTTATCTACCTACGCTGTATTCAGGCTTAGCTCTAGCCAGCAGATTTCTAGTTAACACTAATGGTGATAATATTTTTTGCGGAGTTAGCATGTAGACCTCTCTCATGTGAATGGTCTCATTATACCGTAGCAGAACATCCAACAGATCTCATGTGTGCTGGGGCTTCAACAGCATTTAAGCCGAAGTAAAAAGTCAGCAGGTTTCAACATCCTTTCCGCGGTCTCGGACGGCCCTGCCTGATTGCTGTGAGCTTTGTGTGGACACCTCTGACGGAGCGTGTAAGGACGTACGAAGGCGAGGAGGGAGACAGGGACCTCGGAGACAATGAAGGGCTACTCATTTATTTTAGCAGTGCAGATTTAAATCGATCATGTACGGTGCTGGATTGAAAATGATGTCTGTTCTTTTCAGGGTGACAAAACGATTCAGTATGTAAATTAAGGTATATTTGCGTTGTCTCTCTGCCTTTCTCTCTCTTTATAGTCTTTCATGTCTTTAAATGAATGTCCTTTTAATGTATTTTTAATGGGATTTATTCCTTATGGAAAGCAATATAAATGGCTTTGGGTATGAATTGGCTGCTACAACATTGTTTTTATTTCCCTCACACTTTTGGTTTCTTATTTTAATTTTGATATAGTTGATCATGAACAGCTTCCATGTTCATGCCTGTGTCAAAAGAGGATACTTAGAAGAAATTACAATTTAGTGTAGACTGCAGGAGCTTGGAATGCTGCAAGTGGGGCTGAGCTACAGCATCCGAATGAGAAGCAAACTGTACATTTCTAAGTTATGAAGAGGCTAAAAGTGAATCAATAAAAATAGTGCTAGTCTTGGTATGTTTGACCATATGTCTGGAGCATCTTTCAGTTTTAGATGAGAGCATTATTTTCTTAGCATAACATATAACAGTCAAATAATTGAATATGCTCCGTGTCAAACCTCTTTGATTAATTACTTGAATAAATCATTGATAAATACATCGTGAATTTAGCAGCTTACCTGCGAACGCATTCAGGGCCTTCTTGATGTCATCAGCACTGAGGATGCTAGTCATTGCCATTTTTTCTGCAGAAGGGGGTGTGGGTATAGGAAATCAAAGTGGAGAGAGGGAGAGAAGGATTAAGCAGG
>NC_044049.1:10758602-10776102 GCF_902167405.1 Gadus morhua | reverse complement strand
AAGTATGTGGATGTCTTCTAGTATCAAAACTCATCACACATAATGTGTTCAACATTTGTGAATCACGTGATATGCCTGATTTCTTACCAAGGCTTCAGAACAATGGCCCTCATAGTACATGATGGGCAGGAGGAAGGACATGGATTAGACAAGTTACAGAGGTGGCTCTCAGAATGTACAAGGCAAGACTGGAAGCTATATTTTAAACGGTCTAAACCTTCTAAATAATAACATGTATTGAGGGGGTTGTTAATCTTAAAGTTCACCAAAACACTTTGGTGAACTTCTGCAGAGACACAAAGTGTCTCTGCAGCTGTTGGACGTGATCATTACAGTAAGATATTCGATTTTATGACATTCATGTATTTATATTTTGCCACATGTCCATAGATTGTAATTAGACACAATCACCATCACCTGCTGCAAACAGCTGCATGACATATGAGGTAATCTGTTTGTGGCTTTTTGCAAGAGAGCGAAAGAGAGAGTGACAAAGAGAGCGAGTGACAGAGAGACAGATGGACAGAGAGAGAGAGAGAGAGAGAGAGAGAGAGAGAGAGAGAGAGAGAGAGAGAGAGAGAGAGAGAGAGAGAGAGAGAGAGAGAGAGAGAGAGAGAGAGAGAGAGAGAGAGAGAGAGAGAGAGAGACAGAGAGAGAGAGAGAGAGAGAGAGAGAGAGAGAGAGAGAATCTTTGGAATATAAAAATGGGAAGAAAGGTGTGTGGGGAGGCTAACCCTCACCCTCGAACCATGTGTAGGAGGTGTCTCGTCATTTCATAGCATACAGCTGAACCGCTCTGTTTTATGCCAAGTTAATACATGGTACCTTATATTCATCCCATAGAGGTAAAGTCTTTGACTTTGTCTGTGCTTTACTCTATGCTATTGCACTGTGTTGGCTGGCTGGTTGGCTGGTTGGATGGCTGCTTGCTTAGTTTGTGGGTGGTTGTTTGGTTGTTTGGTAGTTTTCTTTGGCCTGGTTCGACGGTTGTTGAATCATGTCAACAATCGTTAACCAGACTCTTTGAGAGGAATATGCACAGAAAATGCTATGAGGTCTTAACCTGAACCTATAGTTATCTCCACAGGCTTGAAAGCAGTCTATGAATTCAATAACAAGCCTTTTTCACCAACTTGCCTCAATCATCTCCCCCCACCCAACTAGCGTTTCGAACCAGGATTGAACCAAGGTATACACAAAAACACACACGCACACACACACGCACACACAAACACACACACACACACACACACACACACACACACACACACACACTCACACACACACACACACACACACACACACACACACACACACACACACACACACACACACACACACACACACACACACACACACACAAACATGCACAATCCACACAAACATAGGTTAAGAGGTTAAGAGGGTCTTTAGTTATCAGGGAATTGTTCATTCTCCTGTCGAACCAGATCAGTTCATCAAAAAATAACACAGACACTACCATAAACGCACTTATTTGAGTGTTATTTATTATTGGGTAGTGTGTGTGTGTGTTTATGTGTTCTATATTATGTGGATATGCTTGTTTGAGGCATCTGTGTGTGAATCGGTGAGTTCATGGGTGTGTGTGTGTGTGTTTTTGTTGGTGGGATTACAATGCGGGGGTTGGCTGTGACATTCGGTTGTGTGTGTGTGTGTGTGTGTGTGTGTGTGTGTGTGTGTGTGTGTGTGTTTCCATATGTGCATTCAATGTGGATCTGTGTGTTGATTTGTGTGTGTGTCTAAATGTGGCGTGATCTTTTGTATTGTCTAGTTGTTAAAACCATCAACAACAAAAAATAAAAGTAAAAAATTAGTGACTCATGAAAGTCATAACTCACAATCCAATTCCAAATATCAAGCGGCAGGGAATTGAGCCAGGGCCACAAAGGCTACTCCCACGCTCTAAAGCAAACACTGCACGCTCTTAATAAGCAATCATAATCAGACACATTTACATAAAATATTACCCAAAAAACAATGCTAATTCCAACTGATCCTTCATTTGCATCCATTAGTCTTGCATTAACAGTCTTTAAGGACATCCATATTTCATTGTGGCACCCAACGAACTACAACATGTGTCTCTCCATCTGTAATAATCCTTCGCCGCAAATTCCCTCTAGCGTTTCGCCGTCCCCGATTATTCACGTGAAGACGATGTGCGTTCGCGCTGTGTTTATCGACTCCTGCGGATCATCAGTAATCACACAGGGTTCAAGATTTCGGAATATAAAGTTGACAGAGCTCGCATCTTTTCCAGAGCCGGTTATCTATCGTCGCTCGCTGTTCCTCAACCCCAATTTCTCATAGCTCACTGAACCGCGACGTCAATCGATCCCATTACGCGTAATTACACCGCGACCTTGACACATAGCCAAAGGATCTGCTGAAAAGCAAACAAGAAAAATAACACCTATGCCTTATTTTCTACCTAATTTACTTTCGTAAACTATTGCTATCCAAAAGCAATTACCGTGTGTATATACGAAGGGCTATATCTTAATCTAATCTCAGTCCACAGAGGAGGCTTTAGAGAATAGCGGTCCTCCCTTTACACCTGTTGTGTTAAAAGGTTTCGGTTCTGTGAGCTGGATCCCTTGCAACCGTGTCTCGAGACTTGGGTCTAAAACCTGTGTTTTAATTTTGAAACGGTAACTTTACTCCTCGCTGTTGGATCAATTAAACAGTGTGTGACTTGAATAGACTCCAGCATGGCAAGTGTTTGGTCAAAGGCGTTTTGACTTTCGCTTGTCATCTTTTAATGTCATTTTCAATATAACTATATATATATAACCACAGGCTAAACAATATAAATGTTTTTCTCTCTCTCTCTCTCTCTCTCTCTCTCTCTCTCTCTCTCTCTGTCTCTCTCTCTCTCTCTCTCTCTCTCTCTCTCTCTCTCTCTCTCTCTCTCTCTCTCTCTCTCTCTCTCTCTCTCTCTCTCTGCAAAGAAACTTAGCTCAATGAAGCCTATAGCGTGCCTAAATGTAACGTAAGAGGTCAAATGTATTTTCCTACCTGGTTGGAGGGGTGTGAGCAGTGAAGAGGTGATCGAGGGGCAGTAAACCTGGAGGGGGTGTCTGGAGGAGGCGGTGGTGGTAGTGGTAGTGATAGAGGTGGTGGTGCGGAATCTGAGACTGTGCCTGTTTGGTTTTATATGGCCCCTTGGCAAACTGTTATAGGATTTAAAAATAGAAAGAAGAAAGGACGGAAGGCGCTAGTGGTCTTGTGTTGCGAGGGTCCCCGATCACCTTTCTGCGAGGCCACTCCAGCTATAATCAAACTATGACTATTAATAATCACTGAATCTCAAAGGCTCCTGTTCATTTTCCCCTTTGCTTGGCTTGACCCTTTAGGGCCCCTGTCTCTCCTCCCTCTCCACTTCCTTATATCTCTCCTCCGACCCTCTCATCCTCCTCCCTCTCCAGCTCCTGCTTTCCCTCTCTCCCATCCACCCCCTTCTCTCCTTCGCTCTCTAACTCGTTCTACTCTTTTTAAATGTCTTCCGCTGCCTCATTCCAACAGCAAACTTCCCCGCGTAGCATTTCTGCTCTGTCCTTGAAAATTGAAATCCTCTTCCGCTCTTCTCACCATGCGACCCTTGCTCCCTCCCCCTGATCTCTCTCCCACTCTCTTATTCCCCTTGGTCACTCACCTTGTCCGCCTTTTGTCCTCTCTCTCTCTCTCTCTCTCTCTCTCTCTCTCTCTCTCTCTCTCTCTCTCTCTCTCTCTCTCTCTCTCTCCCTTTGTCCTCAAAATCTTTAATTGTCTCAATTTCCCTTTCCTTCAGTCCGCTGAGTCATCAAGGAAGCACACCTGACTCCTCTGGATGCTACACCTTTGTATTCCTCACTGTCTCCTTCTCACTCTGTCTCCGTCTCTCTTTGTGACTCAGCTGTTTGCGGACAGCAAAACAAAAGGCCAATCTCATACCTCCTGACAGCCTCCTAACTCTTATGGGTTCACCACAGTACGCCGCAGCAGCAGTGAAGCACAGTCTGCCCTCTGTCTCATATCTCTCTCCACTTCCCCTCCTGCCCTCAGGTCTTTTAAATTCAATTAGTGATAAACACTTAGGGGATGAATGAGATGGTAGGAGGGCGTGCGGATTGGCTGGGGTACATTCCCAATCGGGGCATGCAGCAGTGTGAAAAAAAACCTTCAAAGTGATCCAGGGATGAAGACACACTTGGCTAGCGATGTAGAGCCACACACTTGGCAATGCCCTCATCACAGTGACTGTGTATGGGGAAGGGAAGAATCTGTCCATTTCATTCATCCAACTAATCGGCACTCGCTGTTATCCCAAGCTGCCGGCTGTATGTCATCAATGGGCCAGTATAGGGTTGAGGGCATCTCCAGTTTAGACGGTTGACATAGGGATTCATAACCCAGAACCGTCAGACTGATCGGTCAAACACCCCTAATCACTACAACCTCTGAGGTCGTCAAACCCTGACCATAAAACATGGCGCTCTAAACACAGTCCGCTAGAGTACTCCAGGACTGTGCAGCAGCTGAGGGTCGAAGCGCGTTATGGATATGAATGTAACAGAATGATTATAGAGTCGGCGCTAGCGTAAGCCGGTTGTTCTGCCGGCTGGTGTGAATGCAATGTTCTCCTCCTTGACCTTTAGGGGAGATCGTGTTCGGGAGAAACGGGATTTAGAATGAAGAGCCTTCCTGGATACGTGAGAGACATGTAAAGCCACCATGGGAGGGGGCCAGATGGATGTGGGCGAGTGAGTGTGTGTGGGTGTTTGTGTGTGTGTGTGTGTGTGTGTGTGTGATTGTGTAGCCGTGGGAGTGTGACTGGGGTGTGTTTGTACATTAAGTGCCTCTGTTTTGCGGGCCTTGTGTTTGCGTACGGCGTGTGTGAGTGTGTGTTTGTATGTGCGTGTGTTTGTGCTTTTGTCGCTAAGAACCCCTCACATCTGTTGTACAACAGAAATAATGATAAGTAGCTCTTGGCGGGTTCTTATTCTCTGTATTGCTTTAACATCCCCTCACTCTCTTTCTCTTCTGCTATTTTTTTTTTGCAAAGGCCCCTTTCAACCATAAGATTTGGGGGATCTCGTTTGTCTTTGATCAAACTCTACTCAATTCACAACCTGTTTCCCTCTTCATTCCTCGCTCGCTCTTTCCCTCTCTCTATCCTCTCTTTTTCTCCACCTCTGAAACTTAAGTTATCAATGATGTTTGCCATTTCAGCAGGGTGGCTGGGTGTCACTTTTAAGGAATGGTTCTTGGGGGTCGGAGGTCATTCAGACTTTGAAACATGATGGTGGGAGGAGAAGAGAGAAGAGAAGAGCAGACAGAGGTTTACAACAGAGGGTACAATAGAGGGATGGGGGTAGTGAGAGTACAATTGAAAGTACAAACTGTGTAAACTTTGACCCCCGTTGAAAATAGTTTAATAATAGGGGGAGTGAGAGAAGGTATGCCACATTTAGTGGCCGGGGGATGGTTGTTTAAATGGGTGTTATCCTTATCAACAGTTGCAGGGCCATCGACCATCTTCGAAATGAATAGCATTTGAAATTCTCCACAAGTTGGTGCCTCTGTTTCCCAAAGATAACTTTGAAGGCTGATTTTCAAACAACCTCTGGTTTGGTCAGGTGCTATTTGGTGGGTGAGGTGGGTTATCGTCTCACTAATTGTAAGGTCTGGTTGAAGGGGTAATATGTCAAGATATGTGGGATAGTTTGTGTGGAGTCTGGTGGCCACCGGAGACATTTTGCTGAAGCGCGGGTAAACTGCACTTACAATTAAGGCTACTAAACCTAATATACTTAAAGAACCATGCAAATAAAAGGCTTAGCTGATATACTTGGTTTATTTCTGAGTGTGGCCTCCATAAGAGCGGATGTGGAGAGTATGAAGAAAGAACGAAAGAACGAAAGAACTAAAGAATTAAAGAATTAAAGAAAGAAATGGTGATTGAGGAAAGAAGAGGAAGATGGTGAATGTGAAAAGGAAAACCAAATTCGGAGTGGGATGAAAGGGAAGAAACACAGTGAGAGTTTTAGAGATGAGTGGAGAGAGAGGAGGAGTGCAGAGGGAGAGATAGAGAGGAAGAGAGAAGATAAATAGAGGGAGTGAGAAAATGAGAGAGAGAGAGGGAGATTTGAAAGGGAAGGAGGGCTAAGAGAGCTTAAAAGAACCTTCAATGTCAGCATCAATAAGCCACATGTGGACTTGTAAGATAGGGCAGACAGGTGAGAGAGAGAGAGAGAGAGAGAGAGAGAGAGAGAGAGAGAGAGAGAGAGAGAGAGAGAGAGAGAGAGAGAGAGAGAGAGAGATAGAGAGAGGGAGAGAGGGAGAGAGGGAGAGAGAGAGAGAGAGAGAGAGAGAGAGAGAGAGAGAGAGAGAGAGAGAGAGCGAGAGAGAGAGGAAAGAGCTCTATGGAGTTTGTTTGAGTTTCACATGAGTGGGAGAGCCTGTTGTCATGGTATCGGAGAGATGAGACGGATGAACTTCTTGGAATACAGTTGTCATCGTGTCCTTTTGCTCAAAGATGGAAATGCTCGAATTTAACCGAACCATGGCCTTGGGACATTTTGCCTCCATCAGCATCCTTCATCGCAAAACGCTTGTATATGTTTTACAATTTTACGACACTGGGATATGCAATCTGACTATTCTAGATTCAGTATTTAAATTCAGAAATCAGGCTTAAATACTTAAATGATTAGGACAATAAAGATGCATGGGTGAGAGCATGCAATGTGCAGCGAATTGATGTGCACGGGTAGCGTTGGGTCTATGTATGCATTTGTGTGTATGTGTCCATGTGTGAGTGAGGGTAGTGGGTGTGTGGTGAGGTTGTATGTGTGTCTGGTGTGTGTGTGTACGGGCATGTCAATGTCAGGATAATGTTGGATGATTGGCGACGGAGTACAGTGAGACGGACGTCAACTCGGCAGCATCAACCACTTTTGAGGAGAGACGAGGCGAGAATATGAGGGAACCCAACGTGTTCCCCCTTAACTTTGACGTCTTCAGATCATTCCATCTGGGCCTGATGGATATAGAAAACAATTGGATAGAATGGGAGCAGTAGACATCTCGAATGCACGATGGCGGAGAAGAGAAGGAAGTAGCCAAGGACGGACAGGGGAAAAGAGGGCCAATGTCAGAAAAAGAGGAGTTCGGGAGTGAGAATGAAACAGCATCTTTGCTGTCTGCTACGTGCATATCCTGTTGCCCCTGCATCAGCATTTTTTGTTTTCTCGCTGACATGACGCAGCGTGGAGAAGAAAGAAATAGGGAGAGAGAGACAAAATAATTCGATATGGATGGCTCGCGCCCGGGAAAGTTGAAAGAATGAACAAAAAGACAGGAAATGGATAGCGGCAGATAGAGTCTGTCTTCTTGTCTATAGACAAATAGACAGAATCCATCTATGGATTTTTTTCTTCAGTGTCAGAGATGAAGGGCAGAAGATTGGTAAATCCATGGAAACACTGGGAAGAATCAAGCGACAAACGGCATCTGTTTGACCATGCCAACTGGGGCGTGTTGAATGTGAACACAATGTGGCGTGCCTGTGGGTGTGCGCAAGTGTCCACATAATTACTTTTGTGTGAAAGTGAGCGAGTGTGTTATAACGATGTGCATGCGTGAGTGATTTTCTGGAATGCATCTTCATTTTGAGTCAAGTACGTAAGATACATAGAGCCATCAGGATCTCTCAGGAAGTGCTGCAGAGTCAGACAGGATCCAATATGACCACCAACAAATTAAACAAGACAGAGTGATGGAGGGGGACACATACAAGGTTAGGTGGAGAAGAAAAGATTGGTTTGATGTTATTTAGGATGCAGTATGAAGATCTATGGGTGACAGCTTGGGTGTTTGGACCCGTTGGTTCATTTATCAAGTACCGTTCGGTTCTGAACCCTCTGGCCTTGTGCAGACCCAGTCCCATGTGAGACAGCAGGACCAGGTGACAGTTTGAGGTGGTTTTCGTCACCATTCTTTGAGTTTTTACTATTTTTTAAAACACTAATGTTGTTTACTAATGTTACTAATACTAATTACTAAGAAATTTAAATGTATTAATGTAATTCCTAATGTTGTGGTTGTTTTTACCGATTATTAATGTCGTTGTTGTAGTTTTAATTGCTGCGGTGATGATCATGAATGAAACATCACCATCTTTGTCACCAAGACATGTTTTTCATAAAATGTATAATAATTGCTGAATTAATTAGCCATGTCATCATCAGCCACCCAACGCTCATTAATTTCAGCCTTTCTCATAATAACCGTTGTTTCCCATTAGTCACTTCACGTTGTTAGCTCCACCCATGAAGGATACACCATCAGCACCACACACACAGCCATCACTCAATTCACACAGTCAACTACACCCGCAAAGGCTGCACCGTCATCACCACTCACACAACCATCAAAAACACTCATGAAGGCTACACCGTAGTCACCACTCACACAGACATTAGTTATAAAGCCCCTTGTGGCACAACCAATAAAGGCTACACAGTCAGAGAGGAATAGCCCCAAAGTAATGTTAAAATAACTAGAAAAAGTCAAAACTTATCAAACTTCATGCAAACAAACCCAGTTGTTTGTGATGCAATTTTCCATTTGTTTGGACAGACAACATAATCTGTTATTCAGGCAAGAGTCTTAATTAATTTCCTGATTTTACATCAGCGATGTTCCCAACAGGGAGCTTAAAGCTAGCATGGTAGTGTGGGTCTTTCGCTGGCTGACTCTTATTTCTTATGTTCATCTAAGTTGTAATGACGCTGATAATGGTGTTGAGCCTTGATATAATGAAGAATCACTAAAACCCTTCATTGGCTACAGTGGTTATTACTATGATTGAGCGCAGATATCGATTGATTGCGGCGTTGGTCAAGGTCACAGTGGCCTGCTTGGAATGTAAGACACATCGCTCACTTGTACCCGCACACAAATGTTCATAAGCACACCGTTGCACTAATACAAGCACACACATGTAAACAAAACTATGTTTTAGACACAAGGAAAACTGAAGATATACACACCCAAATACATATAAACACAAGCACACACACAAGCACCTCCCTGCACACACACACACACACACACACACACACACACACACACACACACACACACACACACACACACACACACACACACACACACACACACACACACAAGCACCTCCCTGCACACACACACACACACACACACACACACACACACACACACACACACACACACACACACACACACACACACACACACACACACACACACACACACACACAAAGGCTATACATTTACAGACAAACAGACACACACACACACACACACACACACACACACACACACACACACACACACACACACACACACACACACACACACACACACACACACACACATATATATATATATTTTTTTTTAATATATGCGTTCATTTTAAACAATATAATAGTAACAAATAAGAAAAGTGTTTTTCATATGCATCTTTTTTTCCATCAGAAGTGATTTTTACTGTAAGTGGGTTCTACCAAGGAACTGGTTGAAAACGTTACACTCTTACCGCATATGATAAACAATACAGAGGTATCTGCCATGTTAAGTCATGTTTATTTATTTAAGGTGTTACGATGACAAGTTTTGGGATAATTCATCTATACAAAGTATTTTCAATAAAAAACTAATTGACATATTAACAATAAAACAACATGCATGGCTACACCATCATAAGTCAATTTGTTTTTTTATATTAACATGTGACTGCATAACAAATGTGTCCACAGACATGGTAACTAACGTATGATAGTAAGCATTATTGGCCCTTAACACTAATATTCAGAAAAAACACTGCCTCAAAAGGCTATTGGCTTAAGCAATACAAGTAGAGGCATATACTTGAACTTTGTACCATGAGCTTTTAAACGTTGCAAACGTGCAAATACATAATTATATATTTATGTGGCATTCAGTCCAATGCTGAAAATATATCTGTGGCATTCAGTAGGCCAATGCTGTGGTAAAGTGTGTAAAGTATGACCAAGTGTTTCTTTCTGTTCAATAGTCTAGATAGAACTTTATCAATCCCCTGTAATGATAAATTTGTTAATGTTTGTCCCTATAAAACAATAATGGTAAAAAAATAAATACAAAACACGACGGTAACTGAATTACCGTCGTGTCAAACCGTCCAATCTGAAGGCTCTACCTAACCACTCCCCCTACTCACTTCCACCAATGCAAAGCGAACAGAACTGAGTAGGGGAGGGCGTAGCCTAACTAGTTTGTGAACGACCCAGAGAAACGCAACGCAAATTCAATGTGAACATGTATGAGGCTTTAATAAATTACCGGAAGATTTTGAAATTCCGCAAAACATTTTTTAAAAGTGTCTCAAAAAGAGGGCATGTCCGGGCAAAAGAGGACGTATGGTTCGGCCTACCCTACGTACGGGAAACACATTTGATTCCTACCTGTAACACTTAAAGGTTGGGTATGGAATCTCTTTTTTGGCCATTTTTGCAAAATTACTTGAAATCCTTATCATAACCCACTTACTGAGTTAGAAGTACTGACATGAAAATTAAACAGGTCAATCATCTGTGGAACGGGCAGGGCTCGAAAAACTCCAGTTAATGATTTCCAGACCCACCGAGTGGCATTGGACAGTAAGTACGTCAATCAAACGGTCGTACTGCACTCCCCCTCCCCCGCTCCCCGCGCGACCCCTTCGTGCACGTACTCAAAGCTCGTGACCCAGAGCAAGCTTCTGTTTGTTGTTATCCTGCGGTAGCTACTGGAGCTAGCTAACTAGATAATGGCTCGCTCTCGCGCATCTGTTCGCTCGTGCATGATTGCGCGTCCATGTACTTAGAATGGGTGGAATCAGAGTCAGCGTTGAAGGAGAGGGGGTAGGACCATTTGAGTTGTGTATTTTCAAAATCTGCTGGCGTTTCGCAAATCCCATACCCAACCTTTAAATAGCGGCCCAAATTGGTGGGCGCTATCCTGGTAATTTCTCAGTGTGAGAAATACGAAGTGTGGCGTGTGAGCGTGTGCATGGGTTGAATAGGGGATTATCACGCTTCCGGGTTCCATTGGCGGGATTTGTCTTCGTTGTGCATGAACACTTCCGGCGCAGTTTGCGCCACTTTGTACATCTAACAAACAACGCCAACCCTGCTTAAGTTTTCATGGATTCCCAACTGAATTGAGTCTAAGGAAGATGTGGATTCAAGCGGTTCGCCGGGATGAAGGGCCAATCTTTAAAATAAATAAAGAAGAAGAGCCGATGGAGGAGATCGCAGCTTCGGTGGTGATGACAGAACATGATTTCGGTTCTGCTCCTAAACCAGGTTTGTCAGTGTGTTTGTTAGTGTTCTGAAATATTGGCCTACTAGTACCCCATACTGTTCTTAAACCACCTACCTGACAGGATGTGCTACCTATGGTTTAATCATAGAATAGGCTCTTATTTTTTTTCTCATCTCATACAGGTGCACTGGATGCTGCTGCTGCACGCATACAGCAATTGGATGTTGTTATAACGTGGGCCACCTACCGTTACCTGCTCCTTGGCTCCCTCCCCATCTGGATGAGTTAACAGCAAGTCAAGAACACCATGCCAAGCAAATTTGTGCAGTACAGTCCAGATGTTCGGGTAATCATCGACTGCACCGGGGTGCGATGCCAGAATCCACCATCCCTCACCCTCCAGTCTGAGGTTTTCTCCTCTTACAAGAACACGACAACCTTTGAGGCCTTGATTGGGATGGCCCCTTGTAGTGCTGTGACTTTTTTGTTAAGTCTCTTCTTCGGCTCCATCTCTGACCGAGAGCTGTCTGAACGAAGTGGACTGCTGGATTTACTGGAGCCAGGAGATGGCTGCATGGCAGACAAGGGTTTCACCATCGAGAAGCCACCAGCTGACAGTGGGGCAACGCTGATTATACCACCCTTCAAGATATACCTATATTAAATATACCGGTAATATATAAATATTAAAACGAGAGACAATGAACATTTGGAGTGGTCCCTTCATTTTTTCCGGAGCTGTAATTCTGTATACTGAAAACATTGTACAGTATATATTGAATGACATTTATATAATTGAATGAGAAGTCTTTCATCCATAATCAATTTAAAATCCAGTCGGTCCATCCTGAAAGTATTAAAAATAATGTTAATATGTAATGTAGCAAATGATGTTCTCAGAAAAAGGGAATAAATTAAATCCTTTTATTCTTTCAGTTCCTTTATTCATTGAGTTCATGAACTGCCGGTCCTCCATCATCGGTTCGCCAGAGTGATGAGTGATTCACCGGATGTCACAGCGCACAAAGATCACCGAATGCGGAAGTACTACGTATCAGCGTGATAATCCCCTATTCACACAATAGCGTTCATGCAAATCTAGCATTAAAGGTTAATTTAAGGAAGTTCTCTCCAGTCGCGCTGAAATTAGTTGGCTTCTAGTAGCGCTTTCATTTGCAGTGTCAGAGAATTCTGAGAAATCTGAATGCTTGCTTCTCTTAATTCTCAGAATTCTGACGCTGCAAATTATTGCGCGCTACGACTAGTGAACTATTTAAAAAAAAAACCTTGACACCGCGACCAGGCGACAAATGACTGGTGAGAGCCTTCTTAAATGAACCTTTAATGCTGGATTTAATTATCCGAATTCGGATTTTATCCAAGTATTCTGACTTTATTATCAGAATGCTGAATTTTATCTCACAATTCAGACTTTATTAGCCTATTCGATTTCTGAATTAAAATTATTGTGATGAATAATCTATATTTTTACAGTCGATGTGCAGCACTTTAATTCCCGTCAACTTATTTTTCTAACACCAGCACTTCCACAACTCTGCCCATGTTCGTGACTGTTATATACAAAACAATTTATAGCGCATCTATTTTTCTGCTGGGTAGTGATAGTCGCCCTAAATGCAGCTTTAATGTGGGCTCTGATTCTGAAAGAATGCCGCTGCCGAACTGTGCGAATAAACCAAGGGAACTGAAATCTAAAGAAGACACGTTTTGATACCGGTTAATTCAAGCTGAAAGTGGAACATTGCTGCCATTAGGGGAAATGAATGCAGCCTAGGCCTATTGTAAGTAGCTTCCAATTCCTTGTTTTTTTGTTAAACATATCCATTTGGTATGACAATAGAAACGGAATATTTAAGTTTCTAGCTCTAGATTCCTAGCCTAGAAATCTAGACGCACCTAGCGACAGCAAATTTAATTTGCAGCCAGGGAGGACTAGCCTTCTGTTGTTGTTTTTCGCTGCTGGAAACAGAAAATGGGACAGGCCAATCAGATCGTGAGGGGCGGTATCGAGCCGAATGACGACGGAGCTGCGACGGTTCCGTGTTAAAGGTAAACAGTAATGGCTGCTGCTGCTGGCGAACAGCTGTCTTTCGACTCGGCTTTGGCCGCGACTCTTCAAGACTTGAAGTTATCATTTTCTTTGCGAAATGAAGCAAGAACTGCACTGAAATCTTTCCTTGAAAAGAAAGATGTATTCTGAGTTTTGCCGACCGGATGTGGTAAAAGTTTTGTCGTTGGTCTCCATTCTCTCAATCCACCATTCGCAACACTTCCATATTGAAATATCCGTCGCTCTGACTACGTCACCTTCTTCGTTGCTCTGATTGGTTGTAGCGCTATCCTATTGCGTGCAGAGGGAACTTCTAAGACAACCGTTTATCCCGGGGGGGGGGGGGGTAATATGGGGTTTTAATATATATATGAGTTATATATATATATATGAGTTAAGGTACGAACACACCAAACGCGTACCCGCGTAAGATTTACGCGCGTAACGCAGCTAAAATGTTGCTTGACCATTTTGTGTCAAAAATTGTCCTACGTACGCAACTACGCGCCTGTGGCTGCGCTGGATTTAGGAGTCCGAGGAAGGAAACCCAAACGCCGCCGTGTTTGGGTGCATGATAGAGTTTAGATCGGGTTAGATTCAATAATCTCAGATATAAATAACAATAATCGGGTTAAATAACTTCACATGGTGTGTCTGGTGTGTTTCCAGCATTCGTAGTGTTGATCAGCAGAGAAATAGTCCGCCAAGACGTTGAGGTTGCTTAGCAACCAGAGACTCTGTCAATGCAAGTGAACGGAGCGTTCACTCTTCGTCATAACTATCAAACCAAACATCCTTCACATTCACCGAGCGAACATTATGAAAGTAAAATGCACATTTCTCGCTAAAAATGTTCCCATAAACGCATTTAATGGCGGAACTATGTTACTATTTCCACCCAGAATAAAGAAAGATGTCGGCCGTATGCTTCTGTGCAAGCGTCACTACTCTCTGCCAGTGACGTCGGGTCAAGCTCCATGCTGATTGGCTATCGCGGCTAAGCATCACGCGTATGAGTGTAAAAGGTTACATTTTTTGAACTCCTCGCGTACGCGCGTATATGTACGCGCGTATATGTACGCGCGTATATGTACGCGCGTATATGTACGCGCGTATATGTACGCGCGTATATGTACGCGTATATATACGCAGCTCATACGCCGCTAACGCGGGTAAAATGTTGCTTTAGCGCATGTAATGCATGTACGCAGCTCATACGCGCGTAAACCAATGGTTCCCTATGGAAAAATTGCCGATTTTATATGCGTCCATATGCGGGGTACGCGTTTGGTGTGTTCGTACCTTTAGGGTTAAACCTACATACTTTAGTAGCGTGGTCTGGAGAGAGAGAGAGTGAGAGAGAAAGTAACTGAGAGAGAGAGCGAGAGAGAGATGCTAGGGGAGATAAGAGAGGATAGGAGAAGATAAGGAGTGAGATCAAGTGACAGCTGAGAGAGAGAGAGAGAGAGAGAGAGAGAGAGAGAGAGAGAGAGAGAGAGAGAGAGAGAGAGAGAGAGAGAGAGAGAGAGTAAGAAATAACAAAAGTGAAAAAGACTGATGACATAAAAAGATATGTGTCAGATAAATTGGTGCAAGACTATCTCTGATGTCGCCAGAAGGGGGGGGGGGGGGGGGGGGAGTACAGTTGCTGCCTAAAATGATATTTATGCCCAAAGACCAGTAGGTAATGCACGGCTAACTCGCTGAGTATTATTAGCCTATTAGACTTGCCATAAGCTAGAGGTAGTTCAATAGATGGCAGGGCATTTCAGTCATGTGAGTTATGTTAAACAACGAGTCAAGTCCAAGTCGATCACTCCATTATTTATGCTTTTCCCAGTTCAAAGTCAAAGTCCAGCTCAGCTTCTTCATAGCAGCTCTTTGCGTTTAAAATGGGGCCATTTTCAAGAGATGCAATTACCATTCAGAGAAGTGCCAAAGTTGTCGAGATGAACTGTCAAACTATTGGGCAATCCCACCGCTTCCATTCCACAAAATAATCCTCATCATCTTCAACATTACCATCGTCATCTCCATGACCTCAAATTGTATTTTTTTGCGGACTCATGCTGCAGATATCTGGCTCCACACGGGTCCCCTTCATAAGCTAACCTTGGTGGCTAGTGAGTGGGCATTGGTGTCTTATTGCCGGCATTTAAACTCATGATATATGCTAACCGTTTAATATCAATGGCTGCTTAAGCGTTGGAGCTAGCCGCATTGCAGTCGCCAAACGCACTCAGATGGCGGAGTTTTCCCCTCTGCTTTCCATACTGGACTTCCTCTATGGGTGTTTGTGTGTGGGCGGGGATTGGGGTGTGTGTGTGTGTGTGTGTGTGTGTGTGTGTGTGTGTGTGTGTGTGTGTGTGTGTGTGTGTGTGTGTGTGTGTGTGTGTGTGTGTGTGTGTGTTTTTTTATGGTGTGTGTGGGTTGGTATGTTCATGTGCATATGTCTGTGTGTGTGTGTGTGTGTGTGTGTGTGTGTGTGTTTTTTTTAGGTGTGTGTGCGTGAGGGGGGTCCTAAGGTTGGATTGTTAGTGCCCTCAATCAATTCAACGTTATGGGGAACGCAATGGACTTTTTTTTTTCGAATTGAGGTTGGTAGTTTGTGGTGTATGTGGGGTAAAGTTATCTGCTTGTTGTGTGTGTGTGTGTGTGCGTGCGTGCGTGTGCGTGTGCGTGTGCATGCTCACCTCTGCAACTGGATTTGATTTATGTCTGTAAGTCCTTATCTATGTTCTACCAGAGAGAGTCTGAGTGTATGTGTGTGTTATTGTGTGTTTGGGCGGGGGGGGGGGGGGTGGCGGTATTGTGTGTGTGTTTGTGTCGTATGTGTTTGAGCGTGTGTGTTATGAAAATGTATTATGAAATACTTTGTATTTTCATAATGAAAGTGCACCTATGCTTTGTGATGCATATTGGTGGATCTACTATTTGTGTGTATAGTTGCTCATTCCCATATCGGTGTAGATTATGCACTGCGAATGCAGCCGGCACAACCTCATCCAGCAGGTACGACGCACACTAAACCAATGAATCCTGGTTATTGTAGTGTCCCCGCCTGTCCCCTTTCTTATAATAGCCCCTGGCAGTTCCTCGTTATGGTCGTTAGACTTATTTAGCACACCTGCAGCCACACTAAAGCAGCACTGGAGAGAGGCCACTCCAAGCCCACCCGGGCCATTAACTCCTGTGAGCTACGCCCAGACGCCACTCGTGCGACAAGAGATCTAATAAAGGCAGGGGACCGACGACGGTGGAGCACTCTCTAGAACGGATTTGATTGGTGGCGGAGCTGGTGGAGGCGGAAGGGATTTGATGATTGGATTACAATGAGAGACAAAGAGGAGCTCCGGTCTTATCTGTAACCCCTACAAGAAAAATGTCACCCGCTTATTTAATATAACATAGTACTCAATAGAAGGAAGGAGTCGAGAAATAGTTTTTTCATATTTTACAGTCTTTGGTTGTTGAAAGAACAATTGTCAGTTTGAATACTGTATCTTTACTTTTTTTTTTTACCATTGCAATGGTAACAGCGATGAATATGAATCTATGAATGAATATTTAACAAATCAAAAAACGAATCACACATAGCTTGATATATGTGGTGTGGGTATATGCATGCATAACATATCTTATTATGTAATAACTGCATAAATTAGTTTGTATGAGAGCCTTTTTGCCGAATGAGTTATTCATGTTAGATTGCCCAGAAAATAACCCAAAGTTGGCAGGCAAACTAACACTATAATTGCCCGTTCGAAATCCCTAAAAGCTCAAGCACGGAACTAAACCAAAAATATAGTTTGCCAAATTTATAATAACTTTTAGCATTCAATAAACACACAGCATTACATTTTCCTAGCAGGACTCAAGGAACTTTCCTTCTTCTAATCTCGCCGTGCTCGAACATTCGAGAACTGCCTCAACTATAGCGCATTCCCCGCCTGGCTAGCCCTTGGCCTGTTCACTCCAACGCTTATATGGCCCACATCCACTACACATTCCTCCATGAAACCACATACCCCTATCGGGCTACACGACTAGTGTAGCGTACCAGTCACGCTCACAGAGGTTTTATCAGTCACATGTTGT
>NC_044049.1:10751102-10753602 GCF_902167405.1 Gadus morhua | reverse complement strand
TCAGGCCTGACCGCCCGCTCTGACCACCAGACCACCAGACCACCAGACCCTTTTGTTTTACTGCCCGGCTCAGCAGAGCTCCTGTAGCCTTGCGTAGGGAACACTAAATCAAACTTGACAGAAAGAAATCCCTTAAAAATCTCTCTGTCGGTCCCTGTCGCCATATGTGTGTCTTTGTGTGTGTGTGTGCCTCTGTGTGAGTGTTTGTGTCTGTTTTGGTGCTTGTGGCACAGACGGGAATGGAATACAAATGATAATTATAGCCGTGAATTAAATGGATCAGCGTTGACACAAATGATTCTGGCAAACGCACGCACAACCACGCATACAAATACACGCACAACACACACGCAGGATATATAATAATTACACTTAAAATACCAATACACACTGGGACTGTGGGATCATGGTCCATGCAAAAATCCTCTTGACTCTGACGTGAAAAACTCCCCCCAGGTAAACCTCATTTTATGGGTTCAACAATCGGGTGATGGACTCTGTCACCTGCAGCCTGGTGCCCAGACTACACTAAACCCCATCAACCATTTCCCATTTACCCAACGACACCCAAACTGTGTATCTAACATCAAGAACTAAATACCAAATCCCTGACTAGACGTAAGAGAGTGGTCTTGTTGTCTGGGTGACTAAGAGCCAAAGGATCTGGGTTCAATCTCTAATGTCATCAGTAGGATGTCTTAAGTTACCCCTACCTCCTCCATAATTAAATATATCTAAATATAAGTCGCTTTTGATAAACAAATTGGCAAAATAGTTAAGAATGAAACAGAAAAACGAAATACATTTTTAGTTACACTAAATACAATACTGCTATGGCAACACATTTCGAAAAGAAAACCCCCAGCTTTTGTGTCGATATTATTTTGCGATTTCTTTTGTTTTTTTGTCCCATGCACCAACTGATCTGCTGCCCAGTGGCAGTCCCCAGGCCCCTGTGTAACAGCCCCACTGAGCTTAACAACAATCAATCTGGAGTTGAACAGAAACACTGGCCTCTACTGCTGGTAGCAGAGAACCTGCAGCTTTTGGAACAGTTTACTATCAACAAAGGGCACTTTGGCAGAAACATAAAGAAAAAAATCCATTAACCTTGTCTCTCTTTCTGTTTTTAGTTCCTCCAATTTTGATTGCATATACTTCGAATGTTGTGAGCCTCACTTGTCGGTCACTTTGGATGCAAGCGTCTGCCAAATAATAAAATGAGTAAATGTAGATGTAGCCTTTCACCCCAACCTGGCAGCCTTAGCGTCCATCATGGAAGTTGAGCTCCCATAATGCACCGGGGCTTCATATCTTCGGTGCCAGATGTTATGGTGCATTGTTGAAGGCCCATCATGCAACGTTTTCCACATCTCAATCTGCGCTTCTGCACGTGCTTTGGACCTGCCTTCTGCATCTTTTTTTTGCTTCTCTCGGTTATTTTTCTTCACTCTTCTTTTTCTGCATTACCTTCCCTATACATGCATCCATTTATTTTCCTCTCTCTTACGCTCTCACTCTCAGTCTCACTGATGTATGCAATAAACATTACCCCCTGTCTCACTCTCTCTCTCTCTCTCTCTCTCTCTCTCTCTCTCTCTCTCTCTCTCTCTCTCTCTCTCTCTCTCTCTCTCTCTCTCCCTCTCTCTCTCTCTCTCTCTCTCTCTCTCTCTCTCTCTCTCTCTCTCTCTCTCTCCCTCTCTCTCTCTCTCTCTCTCTCTCTCTCTCTCTGCTCTATTTTCCCCTATGTCCTCCTGTGCCTGACAAACCATCATGCCAGCCCCTCTCTCTCCCCCCACCCCCACCTAAGCCTCCATTTACTCTTCGCTGGACGTGTACACGCCTCATGTCTATTCTTCTCAGGGCTTTGCAACCCAATAGAGCACGCACTTCTCCCAGCACCTCAAAGAACATCTATTCATATATTAATATATGAATACATAGGGAGAACGCTAGAAGAAAACTTCATTTGTATTCCAGGCCATACCTTGCCCGAGGAGGGGGGCGGAGGGGGGGGGGGGGGGGGGGGAGATACACACAGGGAGATTACGAGAGAGAGAGAGAGAGAGAGAGAGAGAGAGAGAGAGAGAGAGAGAGAGAGAGAGAGAGAGAGAGAGAGAGAGAGAGAGAGAGAGAGATGGAAGGATGCAGAGAGGGATAGAGAGGAAAGGGGGGAGAAAGATAGACAAAGGGAGAGACAGCAAAAGATAAAGGGGAACAGAGGGAGAGAGCGTAGGAGAGAAAGCTAGAGAGAACAGGAGTGTGTCAGAGGGAAAGAGGGAGAGAGCGAGAGTAAGAAAGAAAGAGTGTGTGAGGCGAAAAGTGGGGGGAAAGATAGAAAGAGAGAAAGGGGGACAAGGAGCAGAGGGGGAGGGGGTGTGAGATAGCTGTTGAAGTCACAGTTTGAAGGCTGCTTAAATCCGTGGAACATTTAATGCAGGGGTCTGGAGGGGGAGACAGGGAGGAGTGTTGCAGCTGATTTGCCGCATTCTGAGCCGTG
>NC_044049.1:10703602-10746102 GCF_902167405.1 Gadus morhua | reverse complement strand
GAGCAAATGAACTGCTGCCATTCGGGGTAACTCGTATATAATTCTTAAGGCGTTCGGAGCGCAGTTTCACCCCGGAGGGCATCTTTCACTCTGTTATACTCGATTCACGAACCTCACTCCCAATTCAGGTCACCACACCAAACTAACACCTGGTTCACGGACCAGCAGTTGTATGCAGCAGGGGCTTTCGAACCAGCAACCCCACGTTCTTAAGGCACTGTGTTTGAGATTGACTTTGGTAGATACCGGTCACTCTAATGCACATCTACTTTATGTAGGTTTACCCTTCAGATGCATGTGTATGTGTGTTTCAATTGCATTTGTTTTAGTGAATATCTGAAACACCAACTTTGCTCGAGTGAATTTTCAGCAAATTAAGATGTATTGACGGTGTAACGCAATGTTCTTAATTACTCGGACCCATCTACATCTCCCATCCACCCTTCCCATCCAACCTGAAGGGGTTAACAGAACATTGGGTGGGGGAACATCTTGCGCATATACCCCACCATCAATTGCGACAATATTGGCCAAACCTGCACCAGCTGATGTGTCCAATAAAGGTTTCCAGCCTGGGACCCATAACTCTTTATTAGCGGCTGGCTCAAACCTGTGGCCCAGGGCCAGAGATGAATAAAGCAACACTAGACCGGGGACAACACACATCCGATACATGCATAGACAACGCATTTATTTCTGTTTCTTGACCGGGTTACAGGAGATGAGACACAAAGGATCGTATTTACACACCGATCGAAAATGGAAACACATGCTGAATATATTTGTGGGTGCACACAAGCAAACACACAGAAACACAAAAAAAACCACACACAAACAGATACATGTAAATAGATACTAATGTTCTGATATGTAAATAACATCAGCTCAATTGAGGATAAAAACACCCACAAAAACATGCACACATACACACACACATACACTCGCACAAACTCACACAGACAACACACGCACATATTCTCTCACTCACGCATAACATTGCGACCCTGAGGATCAAGACACACACTTCGACAAAGTGTATATGCTCTATCACACATAGACCAATGCACGGATGGAAATCAGCCCCACATCCATGCTGTCCTTTGAGTGTGTATGTGTCTAAAATGGTGCATAAATGTGGCAGCAGGCGCTGTAGACACTGCACCAGAGGTCCTGAACATCTCTCCCCAACCTAACCTTGGTAGCTTAGCCTGGCCTGAATGGCCTGCTCCCAAGATCGAAGTCTTTAGTCTTTGCCACTTATGAAATTAGATATTGTTTATGTGTATGTGTGTGTGAGTGTGTGTGTGTGTGTGTGTGTGTGTGTGTGTGTGTGTGTGTGTGTGTCTGTGTCTGTGTGTGTGTCTGTGTGTGTGTGTGTGTGTGTGTGTGTGTGTGTGTGTGATAGTGTGAGTGTGTGTGATTGTGAGTGTATGTATGTGTGTGTGTGTGTGTTTGTTTGTGGTGCGGGTGTGTGTTTGTGTGTATGTGTTTGTGTGTGTGTGGTTCTGTACTCGTGCCAGTTTGCCTGTGTGTGTGCTATTTTATTGCTGTGAATCAATAGGCTCCAAAAATATTTTTCCGGTCAAAGGTACAGGCTGCCAATGCATCTTTTTTTCAAAGTTCAGAGAGTTGAGTCGGACGCCCTCTGTAACTTTGGTCAGCTCCCCTTTGGTGTCGGCTCAAGTTCATTTCCATCCTTCGTCCCTTCCTTCCTTCCTTCCTTCCTGCTGACCAACAGCTCTCCTACAGCTCTCTTCCTTCGTGCTGACAAATAGAAACAGTTGACTGCAGTCAGTCTGGAACCACATGGATGAAGTTGTCTTTTGCATGTAACTGGATGCGTTCCTGTCCCAATGATTTTCCCATGTGTGTGTGTGTGTGTATTTGTTTGCGTGTGTGTGTGTGCATACGTGTCTGTGTATGCATACCATATAACGGGAACGACACCCCTTCACCCTCAGGGAAATAGTTGAGATAACCTTTCGAACAACACTTGAGTGTCTTCTATATTCCTACAGCTGTAAGCTATCTAATCTATCCAACTTAATACAACCTGCGAATTCAGCGAGAACATAAAATCTCCTTCTGAAAACCATGTCTTCTTCTTCATCCTAATCAGTGTTTTAATTAGCTGCCGCCACTGGGAGCGGTCAGGTGAGCCCGGAGAGATGAGCGTCGCTTTAATTGCTCATTTAATGGAGAGGTCTTTCAGGACCGAAAGAAGAACAATTTAAATTATTTTCAAGTGACCTCGGTTATTTGCGTGATCGACTTGTCGCGCGCTTTGGCGTGCCGAATTAAGAATGGGAGTAATTACCAGAGGCTCTTTAATGGCTGTTGGAGTCCGGCGGGAGGCGAGGGCTGGACATGTGTTCACCCCTTGGAGGGTACAGTATACAGTGTACACGAACGTCAGCATGTTAATAAACCAATGCAGTGCATCTAAAACATGTTAACACACAACCAGTTAACTACATGTACCTTAACACCAGTACATGTTCATAAGTATGTTAACACACCAGTACAGTACATGTATACAGTCCATGTAAATGAACACCAGTACAGAATGTACATTTAAACCAGGACATGTTCATCAGTACGTAACACACCAGTACAGAATGTACATTTACACCAGTACATTAGTATGATTAACACTAATACAGTGCATGTAGACATTGGTGCATTTGAGATCCATGATGGAGCAGGTTAGGGGTTAGATAGATAAATGGAAGGATAGATGGGTAGATCTTTAACTTTTCCCATGGATGTTTATCATCCCAAACCCATTGAAACACTAAGTCCCTTCATACTAGAGGTGAGGGAAAATTCCTCCACCAACCAGCCACCCACCAGGGTTACAGAGGGCTTGCATCCTACTCAGTAACACTGGAATACAAACACACACAAACACTCTAATGCACAATACAACCTTCATCTGGCAGGTGTAATGTGGGATGACAGAGGGATCAGTTGTACGCATCGATATAAAAGAACCCACACACGCGCTATTGAGGTCTGAACGAAGCGTTTATTGCTTGTTCAACCTGTTAAGACCTCTGTTCCATTTTAAACAAAAGTGATGATATCAAACTGAGAGTGTGCCACTTCTGATCACTGATGTATCTGTTGTATTGTTGGTCAAAGGTGTCGTACGTGGGTAGAAGGCCCCACAGATGATACACCAAATTGACAGCTAAATAAAATGTATTCACGTATGTATTTTTCTGAAGCACATTGTTTTCTCGCCACATAAACCGCCCCCGCCCATTCACCACAACCTCTTTCCCCACATGATCGGCCACGACATTTGAGTGCAGCAAAGCGATATTGGGATTGCTGCTCAATTATAGCAGGACGGATTCGGCGTCTTCTGAAAGCCACATGTTTTGTCTCCTACGGAGCCCCGTAGCGCATCCGCAGCACGACGCCTCTCTCTCTGCCTGCAAATTAGCCCTTCAGTGTCTCCTCTCTCTATCTTTAGAGGCGATTTGTTTATACGCATGCGGATGCTAATCTGCTGTTGATTGTCGATTTTGTTTGCTCGCCTCGTAAATTCCCTTGTTAATCCCGGCGTAGCCAAGACAAAGACGGAATTGGTTTTAATTACGCACGCCTGCAATGTTTGGAATGAATAATGAACTGCTCGTCCTGATTATTATTTTTTTATGTGTCCGTATGTAACATGGTGCAGGGTTGTATTAGGCCTTCTGTATTTATTTTAATATGTAGCTATTCAGCACAAGCTTTTATCCAAAGTGTTTTAAACTGAATACCCATGTCATTAAGGAGCAGAGAGGCAGTTATAAGGCATCCACCTCAAGGATGCCTGTGGTAAGACTGCAGGCATAGTTGGGAATCGAACAGAGTAGCATGCGGCTGGCACTGAAACACCCCAACCACTACTCTAAATACCTGGCTGTCATTAGAAGCATTCAAACGCTCAGCAGGTGTTTCCTCCCCTATATCATGCGCTGACTTTGTCCATAATGACTGTTAAAAGCAAACACACACACTCACAAAGATGCTGTTTCCCCTTTCCCAGCAGTGAAGATCATGAAGGCAGTCACTGCGGTTCACACATCAGCGCATAACACCTGTGTCGCCTCACAGCCCTCCACTGCTGTGCGCGCACAAGCACGTGCACACACAGTCACATCAGTGGACATGCACACACACACGATTCATAACATGTTTCAGTTTATGACGACAGCCCCCAACACCGCCACCACCGCCACCACCGCCTACAGTCGAATACCAATGACACAGGTCCTAAATCTCCTCCATGTTGTACCTCCACGCTCGTCTGAGCATCCACCTTTGCACCACCACCACAGTCAGCGCCCATCTGCTCTGCAAGAACACCCATTTAGGGACGGAAAATGTGTGCATTACACTCTCTCTCTCTCTCTCCCTTTTTCTCGCTCTCTCTCTCGCTCTCTCTTTCGCCTTCCCTCTTTCGCCCGCTCTCTGTCCCTCTGGTTTATTCCTTTTATATCTTGGGATGACATTTAATGAAATGGTTGTTTTATTAAAGACACACGCTTTTCCATATTCCTTGTACAAACACACACACACACACACACACACACACACACACACACACACACACACACACACACACACACACACACACACACACACACACACACACACACACACACACACACACTTAAACCAACATCAAACAGACACATACAACCCCAATGGTCGCGGTTTCAATCAGTTCATATTTCCTCCAGCGGGGGCAGTATTTCACAGCAGATTGCTTCACGGTCCCGCGGCTCCCGACAGCCATTAAATCTCCACATTCCCATGAAATCGCTGGATGATATGCAGCCGTGTGTCCCTGGCTGCATGTCTAAAGGGGCTGAACCTCTATGAGACATGATCTGATGTGTAGTGAGGAGGAGAGTGAGAGACAATAAAAGAGAGTGTGAGAGAAAAAGACAATAAAAGAGAGAGTGAGAGAGAAAGACCATAAAAGAGAGATAGAGGGGGGAGGGGGGGAGAGAACAAGAGGTAGAGCATGAGTGAGAGCAAAAAGTAGAGAGAGTGAACGAGGAGGGAAAGCGAGAGAGAAGGAGCCAGTGAGAGACTCATCAGATTATTCTCAGGATACATCACAATTGGCTGGTGAACCTCATAACCCTCCTTTGAGCATTGAGACAAAATAAAGACAATATCGACAAATATAGGTCAAACCGCAATGAACTCCACAGACTGGAGAGGGAGAGGGAGAGGGAGAGAGGGAGAGAGAGAGGGAGAGAGAGAGAGAGAGAGAGAGAGAGAGAGAGAGAGAGAGAGAGAGAGAGAGAGAGAGAGAGAGAGAGAGAGAGAGAGAGAGAGAGAGAGAGAGAGAGAGAGAGAGGGCCATTGGAGTAATTAGTATATTAAGTATGAACTATTAGCTAGACCAACATGTCTTTCTCTTTTTAGTGTCATACCTACTGCTTATTCATTCCCCCTCATTCTCCCTCCCCTGGCCTTCTTTCTATCCCTCTCTATTCGACTTTCCCGCTTTTCTTCTCCGGTCCATTTTTCCCCGCATGCCTGTGCCCAGATTCTCACTATTCACTCCTTTGTCCCTGTAATCTCAGTAATCCATTCTCTTTGTGTCTCTTTCAATGTCCACCTCCTCCCACTCTCTCTGTCCTCCACAAAACCTTTTCCTTGGTCAATTTTCACTCACTGTCTCCCTTTCCCCCTCTTTCCTCCCTCTCTCCTTTCAATCTCAGTTATCGCTCTTCCTCTCTCTCCTCCTCTTCCTCTCTTCTATCCCCTCCCTTTCTTTATCTCTCTTCCTATTCTCCATTTCTCCCTTCCTCACTCCCTCCTTCCCCTTCCCCCCTATTATCTCCCTCTCTCCCTTTCTCCTCTCCCTCTCCTCCATTCCTCTCCTCAACTTCTCGTTCCCCTCCATCTCTCCAGCTCTTCCTCCCCCCACTCCTTCTCTTATTTTCCAATGCATTCCCTCTCATCCCTCTTCCTCTCCCTCCCTACTCTCCTCCCCCTCTCTGGTCTCACCCCCATCCCTCGGTCTTCCCTACCTGTCCCCTGATGTGGCCGATGCACCAGCGGCTTCAGCCATAAACAAATGTCACTCTGTGATTGGCCGACGCTTACTCCGGACGGGGGGAAAAGAGAAAGTGATCCCCTCAGTTAGACAGCTGTTAATTTAAGGGGAGCAGGGGGGCATTGGAGAGAGAGAGAGAGAGTTAGGGCGGGGGAGGGGGTTGTGCCGGGAGTGTTGACGCAATGTGTAAGAAAGTCCTGACTTTGAATCTGTCGCAAGAACGCGCAGACACCGCGGTCTAGTTTTTTTTTTTTAGCTCGCATTTCTTTTTTTAAACCTAGACCTGATGACATCACAGTTTTCACTGCCAACGCGGTTTTACTGCCAACAGGGAGAAAGCAAGAGACCTGGCCATCGTTACAAGTTAAACGACGGTGTCACAGTGTGATACTGTGTGTTGCTGGGTCCGACCAACGTTATTTTCAGCTTTGATTCGCTACACTGCAGGCATCATATAATAAACCCCCCAAAAACGTTAAAGACCAAACATGCATGCTTGATGCATCTCTCAAACAGACGCACGAATACACACATAATGAAGCACACACACACGCACAAAGAAGCACAAACATCCTACACACATATGCACACTGGCACGCACACACACACACACACGCACACACGCACACACGCATACACTCACACACGCACACACACACGCACACACATGCCAGCACACACCGCTAAAGGCAGCCAATGGCCATGGTGGATTGCAGCAGGTCCTGTTTGTGAATGGGATTTCATGGTGGCAGGCGCCACTGCCTCGCTCTGCAGGCACTCAGCTGTTACGGCGCCCAGACCTCCCCCAACCCCCCCTCAGCCTCCCCCCTATCTGTCGCTGGCTGTGTGCCTCTATGCGTCCCGGTCTCTTTCTACATCCTCACACATCTGGATTCCTCCTCTGTATTTTTATTATGTTTTTATTTTTAATAATAGATTTGATTAGATAGATTCAAAGCCATTCCGGCAATCGCTCCTTCTGATTCAAATTGTATTTTTTTACAGCATCGTCTAAAAACTTCTCCTTCTCTCTGTCTCTCTTTCTATCTTTCTGACATTTTTTTTTGTTCTGTCTCATATCTTTCCCGGTCGCTGTTTTCCCTCTCTCTCTATCTCTCTTCCTCGATCTCTTTATTTTGTCTCTCTCTCTCTCTCTCTCTCTCTCTCTCTCTCTCTCTCTCTCTCTCTCTCTCTCTCTCTCTCTCTCTCTCTCTCTCTCTCTCGCTCTCTTTCTCCCTGCCATTCATTCAGACTGCTGCATCGCACCTCTCTCTCCATCTCCGCCATCCCATTCACTTTCCCCCAGCTGCTACATCACCGCTGTCACACACACAGCGACCGGCACCCCTCTATATTCTCTCTACTTTTTAAACATTATTTTTTTTTCATCCCCTCTCTCACTCACTTTCTCTCACTCTCGTTGTCTCCCTTTTTTTTCCTCTCTTGCTTCCTTGTATTCGACTAGCCATTCCACACATCTTCCTCCGTCTCGTTCATTCATTGGGTTCTCCACTCCACTTTTTTTCACGCACACACTCTCTCCTCTCCTCTTTTACACTTTCATCATCCACATCATCATACTCCTCCTCCTCCTCTCCTCTCTTCCTCTGCTCCGTTCATGTTCCTTACCTTCTGGTCGGTGGGGGGGTGAGATATTCAGAAGAAGCAGAGAGAGAGCGAGTGTCCCGGCTTCAGCTGGATCCTTGGAGGATGAAGAAGAGGGGGCGATCAAGCCGGAGTGCCTCGGACAACCAAGATGATGAAGAGATGAGCGAGGAGTGGGACACGAGCGAGAGAGATAGACTGACACTGAAAAGAGAGAGGGAGAGAGTAAGAGTGAGAGGGAGAGAGAGAGAGAGAGAGAGAGAGAGAGAGAGAGAGAGAGAGAGAGAGAGAGAGAGAGAGAGAGAGAGAGAGGATACCAAAGCAGATGTGGAAAGAGGAACAAAGAACGAAGAGAGTTTTGAAAAAACAGAGAGGTGGTGTTAAAGACCGAGAGGAACAGTGTCTGTCCAGTGAGTGAGAGAAGTCTGAGAGAAAAGATAGAAAAGAGAGAGGGAGAGAGAGAGAGAGAGAGAGAGAGAGAGAGAGAGAGAGAGAGAGAGAGAGAGAGAGAGAGAGAGAGAGAGGGTAGAAGAGCGTTCTGAGAGGAAGAGGAGGGGAGCTCTCTGGCAGGCTGGAGGTGAGATGAAGGGGAGAGAGAGAGAGAGGGAGGGAATGATAAAGGGAGAGGGAGAGGGAGGGGGGAGAGGGGTGGGGAGTTGTGCTGGACCGGGATAGGAGGGGATAGTGTGATGTTTAACAGGAGCAGCAGAAGGGGTATGGGGGAGGGGGTGGGAGGGTGGATGGATGAAAATGAGGGAGGGAGGGAGGGAGGGAGGGAGGGAGGGAGGGAGGGAGGGAGGGAGGGATCACAGCGATTGGACTGCAGAGAAAAGTTACGGAGAGAGAGAGACAGCAAGGGAGAGAGTGAAAGAGGGAGAGAGAGAGAGAGAGAGAGAGAGAGAGAGAGAGAGAGAGAGAGAGAGAGAGAGAGAGAGAGAAAGAGACCGAGCGAGAGATGGAGAGAGTGACAGCAAGGGTGGAGAGAGAGAGAGAGCGAGAGAGATAGAGAGAGATAGAAAGCGAAAGAGGGAGAGACTGTTACAGAGGAGGCTGGAAGAGGGAGATGGAAGAGGCAGTGTGAGGAAGTAGGAGGAGTGTGAAAGCAGCAGAGGAGGATGGGATGTTAAGGCAAGGAGAGTCTCCAAGTGAAGAACAAATACAGAAAAAGAGAGAAAATATCCGAGCTGTATGTAGTCAGCCTCGTAGTCTCATGTTATATAAAGTCAACCAGTCTTTAAATGCAGTCAGATACTCTTCTTATATATAGTCAGATACCCTTCCTATTTGCAGTCAGTCACACTTCCTATTTACAGTAAGATACTCTTCTGCACACACATACACACACACACACACACACACACACACACACACACACACACACACACACACACACACACACACACACACACACACACACACACACACACACACACACACACTTACAGTGAAGTCACATCATTGCAGGAAATCCTTCATTGTAGTTGGTGGGGCGCCCTCTTAATTCACATCTCTACAGCTGCTGCTTGGCGATATGAAGTCTCGCGAGACCTCTGGAATCCTGATGGTCCTGCATGGTCCACAGCCTGCCAGCTCATTCAGGAACTACCTCTTCTCCCCCCCCATCATCTAAAGGTGCTTGCACACTGCCCCAACAAACACATACAACAGGCCAGTTTGAGCCATCACCATTGGCGGTGGTTGTCTGTTGGCAATGTTGTGATGGAGAGCAGAAATCAGTTTTTTATTGCAAATTGGGTTGAGGCTTATCAAGGTGTGCAAAGAAGCATCAGAAAATAATGTTCCATTGTAGTCCCAAACAAAGTCAACTTTATCGTTGTCCTCCTATTCATTCCAGATGAGTTAATGGCTGAGGTCTATTTTCCCTCCTGGCTTCATAGCAAAGCTAGGGACCAACAACGTACCATACTCACGTGGCCATGACAGACCCCTCATGTTATGGACGGTGCAGCTGACTCAATCGTTGATGTTTTGGACATTGAGGAAGTACAATAACACTAAATAGCCATTGGTGCAGGGGTTCAGACAACAGCGCTACGCTCTCTGTCAGATTCTTTCCATGACTTTCCATGAATCTTTCCAGCTGACTTTAAGATGCAGATTAGAATAATTGTGGACATCTTCATGAAAGACCCTGTTCTTCACTTCAAGTTCCTTGAAGAACATAGGGAATCCAAGTTGGCAGTGGGGGCAAAACTTGTATATACTGGTGTCTGTTTGTCAGGGCAGTGTGTGCAAGCATCTTAAGGGTCACCGACATTACGGCAACGACGGGTAAGTGGTGCGAAGCCAAGGTAAACTTCTATTCCAATTTCCTTCCGGTCAAAGTGTTTGACTGAGCTGCTTGTGGATGCAAACTCTGTCCTCCATCTCTACGGGGTTCCTGCAGATCACCATAAAGAAGGCATCAGCAAAAAAAAAAAAGATGTTTTATGCAAATCCCCCTTAAACCTTCACAAAATCATGTGCAGCCCTGGAATCCTGGCTCCTCGGATGGCAGAAAGCTGGAGTCACCTAAACAACGTGTGCTTTAATGCTTGACATGCAGGACCTTGTAGCGCTCTCTTGTCTCACTGTATGAAGGCTTTCCTCTTCATAGCGGGTCTTTGAAGATTTCTTTATTGTCTCTAAAAAAAAAATATCGAACATCATCTTTAGTCATACATGGCTCACGCCATTAAAACATGAAAGCAGTAAAAACCGAAGCAACGATTAATCATTGGAATGAGTCCGGCTGTGATATGGCTCCATCACAAGTTTACAGGCAAAGAAAATCTTTTTGTTGGAGGTATTGGTAGCAGTGGGAATGAAGGGGATGCTTTAGATGTTCTTTGAGGGTGAGATGTGGGTTCTTGTTTAGGAACCCCCCCCCCCCCCCCCAGTCCTACCACCGTGTGTTTGGTCCAGTAGACACTTAGAGCTTTGCTTCAGCACCTGTATCTGCCATGTGTTTTTGTTGCAAGCCACAACATATCTAGCTCAACCCCACTCGTTTGGTCTCGAAGATGCTTGGAGATCAGCCAGTACCCTGTTTCCTATAAGAGAGGTGTGACATTGCACCTAAACATAACAAAGAAGCATGCGGTGGTTTGTGGTTCAGACTGCAGCATCGAGGACCCTGGTGTAGGATATGTATGGTGTTTAGTTACTCCCAATGTGTCCACTGTTCTCTCATATCCTCCCACCACCCCCATTAAGTCAAAACCCTGCGTGCGGTCAGGGTAGTAACTTTAATTTAATTTCTAATAAGCTTTAGGCTGCCGAAAATAAATATTCTAGAAACCTTTTGTTACCGATTTGTATAGCTAGTGTGCACTCTGTCCAGTTTGTGTTTTTTCTCTAGAAACCTGGTCGCACAGCACTCAAACACACATTCTTACAACATTGATTTTGTGCTTTCATTGTTCTCCACCACACCTGTAAGTGGCTTTGGATTAAAGCGGCTGCTAAACGAACAAACGACTCAATAAAGACGTGTGGTTGGTCCCGCAGCGCTAAGATGTGTCTGCCCAGCACCACTGCGAGAGATGGGTTTAAACGCACAGGACAAACGGTTCCCAGGCGGAACAATAAAGACTATCCATTTAATCTCACTCCCTATGGCAGCAGTCAATTATACAGAGGGATTCCCGTCCCGATACCACATCATAGAACAGCCTAGGCAATGCATAGCTAAGACAAGGCAGAGGTTTAATAAGATGATTGTGACTGTGTAGAATTGAGTGGCACCTAGCTGAACAGGCTTGGCATGGTAAATAGAAAATGTATATTCAATTAATGTTTTAATTGGTGTAGAACCCCATGAAAAAAGTACAGTTGTGTTTTGTAACCTATGGAGGAGCCTTGACCTCTACAAAGAGTGCGGGTTCTCATCCAAGCGGCGCATCCTATTGCACTGTAATGTTCCTACAGTAGCCCAGAATGGACAAATGGATCTAGAGAGACTGCGTAAAACAAAAATAAAAGGGCGAAAGTGTCGTAGGAAGGAGGGGGGCATGTTATTTCCATGACTACAACCAAATTTTGGTTCGTATTAAGTACCATTGTAGTGTAGGAGTGTTATAATGAGCGATTTGGTACATGAAATGGACCACCCACCGGGGCGTTAAGCTTTAAGCGTCTGAGAAGCACAACCCCCTCTCGGACGCAGGCCTCAGCAGGAATTGCTGGCCAGAGGGAGCTTCACATATCATCTCACACGTGATGTTATACAATAAGTGTCCCAGAAGCTGGGTGTGCATTCTTTAATGCATCAATGCTTTCGAGATGTTCTTTTTTTGGGGGTTTTCTCCCTGTTCGATAACATATTATTTTTATAAATCACAATAAATAAATCACTCTTTCAGGGAAAGTTGCTTTGAAGATGAACGATAAATACATAAAACAGATAGCGATAATTATAGGGATAGGCAAACTGCAACCTCTCCAGTTGATAATAAATTCTACACACTGGACCTTTAGTGAGCACATATTAGATTACCTTTAATTAGATAAGGGTCTGGCATATTTTTAATTGGTTGAAATGGATTTCCTGTTAAAATTGACCACGCTGAAGAAATTATCGTTCGTATGCAACCACACAGGCTTTTCATTAGTGCAGTTTACTTCCCATCGTGTTAATTTCACGTTCCACACTGGAGATGGGATTCAAATTACCCATAACAAAACAGACCGCTCTTTGAAAGCTCAATACTCAATTGTCGTATATTCAATGCAAAACCGTCCAAATAAAAGATCAAATCAGCAACACATTAACATAGCAGAGGAGAGAGTCCAATCTGAAGGCCACTAAGACTCTGACCATGTTGTTCGTGGTCTTCATCACCTTTTCCCACACCTTTCTGTTGTGTTTCTGCTGCTCCCCAGTGCTGAGTTTGCAGCACTGGGGACACACAGCACACTCACTCACTCACTCACTCACTCACTCACTCACTCACTCACTCACTCACTCACTCACGCACGCACGCACGCACGCACGCACGCACTCACTCACTCACTCACTCACTCACTCACTCACTCACTCACTCACTCACTCACTCACTCACTCACTCACTCACTCACGCACTCACTCACTCACCCACTCACTCACATACTCACTCACAAACACACATGCAACTGCACAACACATACCTTTGCTCACACACAAACAAGTACTTGCACACATGCATGTCTACGCACGCCCGCTGCACATACATAAACAGTAGACACACACAAACGGTACTAGCTTTAAGAAGCGCCTTTGTTTAGCTCAGTCTTAGTGTTTTTTTTGTTTTATCCAGGGAGTCATGAAGAGGTTGAGGAGGAGTTCTAGCAAGGGAAAGAACGGTTGAAGAGGAACTGGAGTGGGGGGAGAAAGGGTTGATAGAGTGTGAAGAGGGACCTCTGCAGAGGCAGAACAAGAGCCCAATGGCTTTCTGAGAGGGTTCGTTGAGATAATGAAAGAGTGAAGTGGAGAAGAGAGAGAGAGAGAGAGAGAGAGAGAGAGAGAGAGAGAGAGAGAGAGAGAGAGAGAGAGAGAGAGAGAGAGAGAGAGAGAGAGAGAGAGAGAGAGAGAGAGGGAGAGAGAGAGAGAGGATGCCCTAAGATAAACAGAAAGAAAGAAAGACAGAAGGGGACCCAGACCAAAGCCCCCCC
Organism: Gadus morhua; assembly: GCF_902167405.1. Taxonomy (NCBI): domain Eukaryota; kingdom Metazoa; phylum Chordata; class Actinopteri; order Gadiformes; family Gadidae; genus Gadus; species Gadus morhua. Next base: position 10,732,772 of record NC_044049.1, on the reverse strand, counting down.
AGGTAAGAACACTCAGCACTCAGCTGTGAATGGCTTGCGTGGTGGTGAGGAGGAGGAGGAGGAGGAGGGTTAGATGAAAGGCAATGAAAGGGAGAAGGAATTGAATAGGGGAGATGATGACATTGTGAGTAGCCTCGCTCTCTGAGAGAGGTTAAGCAGGAAATGCCCTGTTCACGTGTGTATGTAGACGTGGCTAGACTGCATGTCTGTGTAGTGGACTGTGCTGGGAAAAGGCATTTCATAACTATTATTGGTATGTGTGTGTTGGGAGCACGTTCCTTTAACGTGTTTGTGTCTAGCTGCAGAGACACAAGCTATGCATCATTGCATAGAGGTACCAGGTTGATACAGTTTGACATGGCATACTCCTATTGAATCCATATTTTTTTGGCCCTCTGTGCTTTGCATAGTGGGACAAGGTAACACTTTTAATGCATTGACGATGTAAGGGCCTTTAAAGAGAAAGATGTGAAATTTGAATGAATTTACATTATATAAGTGTCTTTCAGCAACAGAAGACATTAGCTAATTGAACAAAATTGGATGCTACCCAATCTTTCATTTCAGATTTACAGCCATCTTAAAACATAAATGTGCATGTGCAGATGTGCATTGTCCCTTTAAAATAAATAAATAAATAGGCTCTTTTTTTTCAACTAATGAATCATGATGTAATAGGTCATGATGTTAATGAAATGTAGGCCTATGCTACCATTAGCCTACTATGTTAATAGTTGAGAATGAATAGCAAATTCAGGCCATAGCTTTGTGTATTGCTGCATTGCATGTGCTGTAGTACAATTGCTTTCTTATTAATCATTTTGTTTTATATAAAGGACAATTGCGGACAACCTTCATTTCAAGCTGTTATTTAAAAAGAGAATTTGCCTAATTTGCCCGCTGTTTCAGCCTATTATCAGTAACACATTTGCATGAATGAACCAAACAACAAAATGCATACGTTTTTTTTCATTGTAGGCTTTCTACAATACAATACAATAACTGATCATTTACTAAAAGGAATAAGCTTATATTTGAACTAACCCTCCCGCAATCACCCGAATATTATAAATATAAATACATCAGAAAAAAGGCTGATCTGCAACCGCCTACACAGGCAGTTTTAGTTGGGTCAAGTGGGCCAATTATTCAATCCACGCATCTCTCGGTTGAACATATATGTGTGTGCTTGTGTGTCTGTTTGTGTCCTAACAGCAGTAGGCTATGTATATGGTGTGAGAAAAGTAAAGGACCAATAACTGAACCCTAAGTGATACCAAACATCAGAGGAACTGTAACGAAAAACCTTTATTGGAGATGTATGAGGTAAATTAACCAAGGGCCATAGGTCAGAAATTCCAACCCAGTGCTCAAAGCTGCTCATTAAAAAGGCATTGTCTGGTGTATCAAAGACTGCACTTAATTCTAGCAGAACATCAGCGCCTTGCCAGATTCTAGTCTCTAGCAGTAACTCTTTTCAAACTGCCCTGCTATTTTTGTACGGTGTAGTATTTACAAAAGAAGCTGCTTGAAAGGATGCTATTCTGGTTGATGGGAGTGATCAACCGGAATGGCAAAGTCCAGAGTCCTTTCAAACTGCTTCTATCATGTGCAGCAAAATGTCATAGGATTTTTGCAGAGAAGTAGTAGGCCTACTAGTGGTTCTAGTAGCAGTAGTAGTTAGTTAGTTGCAGTAGTGTAAATTGACATAGCAATAGAGAAGTATGGAGATTGGTCCGAATTTTTTAAGGCAATAAACCAAACCAGGTTTCTTCAGATGAGGTTTGACACCAGCAGTTTAAAAGTCTGTGGGCCATCAACAAGGTATTTTGATAATTGTACAGAGAGAGGGAACTACAGATGAACCCCTCTTGGAGGCAAGACATCAAGAGGGCAGGGGTTAGACGCACACGGGAAAGTATGGCCATTTAAAAAAAGCTGATTAATAAGAGTGGATGTAAATGAAGGGGCGGATGGAATTATACTGGATCTTAGAGCTTTGATTTTCTCCATGAAGTCAAGTAGGAAATAATGGGACCATTGAGTTAGGCGTACATGTGATGAAAAGTATAAAAAAAGACGGCTCTTGGAACCCTGATTAGTCTTAATTATACTACGAATCGTATCTTATTCTGGGTTGATGGTGTCACGACAACCTGGCTCAAAGCAGCTGTGACATGAAAATGGGAGACCACACTATAGCTAAAGGTTCAATGATCAATATGTTTATTTTAACATTGATAGAATGAAGTCAGTACTGTAAAAATAAATGGTGCAGTGCAAAGTATTTCCAGGAGTGATCAAACCAAAAGGTGTAAAACGCGACATGTGTGCGGAGCAGCTGGCAACATGCGGGAAAGAGTAGCCAGCAGAGTAGCCACCAGGTACACGGGAGCAGCGAGACGAAAGGCAAGAGACCCGGCGTCCATTAGCCCAGGTCTTCTTATAGGGACGCCCATTAGTCCCTGCACCAATGACACACTCCATGCTCTGCAGATGGAGAAACAGCAGCACAGAACAAAGGGGCTGGGCCCCACCAGGCATCAGACAAGTGGTGCTACTGGGAATGACCAGCAGGGTCTTAACAATAGTGTAGTGGCTAGTGTGTTTGACTCTAAGAATAATGTCCACAGTTTGCCTGAAGACAACCTTACACTTTCAACGGTTCATTTGATACAATTGTGCTCACTATTTCATCCTGATACTGTTTTGGTCAGTACCCATTAAAAAAGTCCCTTGGAAGTCCAAAAAGAGCTGAGGTTCCAGACGAATACACATTTGCGAATTGGTCGGTTGATGTCAGGCTTTTTATTTACCTGACTATGAAAAAAGATTAAACACGTTGATACACAGTACAACATTTGTCATAACGAAATGTATCTATGAAGTGGATTGAAGGACATACTTGAGAATGATGCTGAAGACCTGCTCATTAATGACTTATATCTGAATCCACTGTAAGTCACTTTGAATTGAATTCATATCTCCGCTCTGGTTTGTTGCATCTGCATTTGTTTCCAACAATGTATCTTGACTGCCCCAGGACAAACATAAATATAGAAATGATCAATATAAGTTAACATAATGTATAGTTCAATTATTTTACAAAACATCACCAGGCGTGATTTAGAAAAATGTTTATGCTCCTCTTCAGAGTCTTTCGATGTGGGAGGGGGTCTCCTTTCGTGGGTGGTGGTGTAGCTTAGCTAGGTCTTCCTCAGCTGTTTATCAGCCTGGAGCACTCTGCTTGGATTAGAACCACGACCACTTTATAATTACTCTAATGTATCTTGACTGGACAGGCCTGCCTTTCTCAATAATAAACCCATTAATTGACTTTGCCTTCCTTTTCCCTTCAGCCTTCCTTGCTTCCTTCATCCCTGCATTTTTTGAATTTTCTCTCTATCCCTCTCTTTCCCCCCCTCTCCCTCTTTCTCTTTTGCTCTCTCTCTTTATGTCCTTCTATATCTTTATCTGTTCGGCAAAAATTCTCTCCCTCTCTTTTTCTCCCACTCTCTCAATTAATGCCATTAATTCACATTACTTCCTCGTTAGTCTCGGATAATAGCTCATTGTGACTTGATGGTACAATGGGGAATAGGGGGTATGGACTGCTGATTGGTTCATAGGTGTTGATGATTATTTTTATCCAGTTCATTTGTCCTATCCTCTTGGGCGCTCCAAGCAAGTCAAATGTCGTAACCATGGATTTTTCATTGGTGCGCCGCTTGTGATTTGAATCTATGGTGGAATGTTGCCAGTGCCACCAACACCCAGTTCATAACATCATTATACTGCAACTGCAAGGGCTTTCATCGGTGGGCCCTTGGATCAATCACCATTGTGTTACCTCATTCGCCAATAGATAGTGACTCAACCGACATCGGAGCCCAAACATTGGCTTATATTCGATAAAAATCGGCAGGTGGATTGCTTTGTTCTGTATTCAAAAAACCTGTGATTGCCATCGGACACAAAGAATTCGAAGCGTTTATGTTTGCTCAAACCCAAATTATATCCAATCTAATTTCGAGTTTGCTGTGTCTTTCTGGATTTAATGACTTAGAAATGTGCCGCGGTTCTTGGCAGTTTTCTGTGCCCAGTGTGCCAACTGATTTGCTTAGCTTTATGTCTTATCTGTGTAAGTGCATAGAAATCGCATAATAAATTACACCTAAATACACACATTAGTCAAAATGTTTAAGGATATATCATTTGGTGAGCGCTTTGATCCAAAGTGTTTCACAGTACCTAGAGTGCATGCGGCAGTGGTGTGTGTGTGTGTGTGTGTGTGTGTGTGTGTGTGTGTGTGTGTGTGTGTGTGTGTGTGTGTGTGTGTGTGTGAGTGCATGCAGACAAGCGCTTCAACCAAACAGAGGGCGCTCTGCAATTGTTGACAATTTTCTTTTCATGTCTGAATAAGGCCAGGGCAGACAGGGGGTGAGTCAGGGAGTGGGGGGGATAGAGGAGGGAGTGAGGGTGGGGGGACGGAATGAGCGTGGGGGGATGGAGAGAAGGACCCTGTCTCTGAGATTGATGACATCTCTACTTATTTATATTCCACTCTTCCCTAAAATAGATAAACAAAACTAATTTAAATAGGAAGCTATTTGAGGGGCCAAAGGCAGAGACTACTCTGCTGTTGTGTTATTGGACGTCATCCAATCCATCGCTGGCAAAGGACTGACCGTTGGCTTTTGGCATTGCTGCTTTTTTAATCAGTTCTTTCAATTCTAATCAAATATAGCCAAATTTCCGCTTTTATTTTATGGACCTTGGCCCAAACTGTTGACTGTATTTTTTGTTTTACTTTTTTGTATTGTACTATACAAAAAACAATGAGGTTTAAGTTTCCTTTGTTCATTTTTTGCCACTAGGAGGCAATAGGCAATGTGAAATGTATTTTCAGAGGGCAATGATATAAGTGATATAATTTCAAGGGACTCATTATAATGCTGTGCTATATATTCAAACCACATCAAATTAAGCCTACAACTGAGTATAACCATTTTTTCAGGGAAAAAGTCAATTAAAATGCAGACCTAGAGTGTTTGTATTTGTATGTGTGAGTGTGTTCACATGTGGGTTTGTGTTTGTGCGTCTGTGTGTGTGCCACTGTGAATTTTCGGTGAGCTTATTTGACAGAAGGCTGTTTAACAGCAAATTAAAAAAGCAAAGACTTACTAGCATTTCAAGCAATGTTTTAATGCATCTGTATTTTTGTGATCCACGCTAATTCCCAGTAGAGTTTTGTGAGGAAGTTGACACGTGTGCACTGAACGCTCTAGGCACGTGGGTAAATGGCTGCGATTCCCAAGGGCTCCTCTTGAAACACTGAGCGGTGGACCATTTGTGACACACAGAGGAAACAGGCACACAGCTGTAGCTGCTCGCAAACATCTTTGTTAGCAGCTCACATCAAATATAGATCTAGCTATTATTTACTATTTTACTATTAAGTCATTCAAGCAGTCGTTTTTATCCAAACGATTTGCTCACTTACTTACTTGAAACCTTTCAAGATGCTGTCATTGAGGGCAGGTCGGGGTTACGCCGTCTTGATCAAGCAGGCCAACAGACTGTTGAGCTTTTGACTGGAAGTCAAACACCCTAAAGACTTGACAAGACACATTCCTACAGCACCATTTCATCCCGATACTTCAAATGAGTCGTTGAGTAATTTTATCGACCGACTCACCTGTATTGTTTGACACAACACAGGAACAAAGTTATTCTTAACAAAAAAGTACCATAGTAACTGCTTATAAAATGTGTTAATTTATCTTTTTAACGTAGTTTATCGCAGATGTACACACTTAATCTGTGTTTACATTATCTGGAAGGTGTATTAAGTTGCGTGAACTAACCCTTTAATGATATGTCCTGGAATAATTTAGTTATTAACTGAAAAGCCAATCAGAACACTCCTTCCCAGAACTATGTCCAAAATTCACAATAAAGCTGACAGCACTGTTGTGACATCTTAACATTTCTGAACAAGCAGGCAGGTCCACATTTTCACACTTAGCCTACCCAGGACAGAAAAGAGGAACCTTGACTGGTCTCTCTGAAATGTTCATTTTTGGCAAGCCCACACGAACGCTTTTAACCATAAGAAGTCATAATATACAGAGAGACAGTCAGATGGAAGAGGAAGACATACATAGACGCCAGAGACAAAAATATTGCCTCATAATTTAAGGTAGGTAAACGATTTGAATATTTACGCTTTTGTATCTCTGGTTGACAGATTCATATGCTTTCAATTTGGCATACAAATATCTTTGTGACATCTGTGTTTTTCTATTCAAGGATTTAAGCTGACCTAAAAGCAAACTATTCAATGTATGTTTTCGTCTATTTATGAGCTGAATTCAAAATGACAAACAAGGGCAACTAATATGACTATGGGAGTGTGTGTGGATGATGGCTGGTTTAAGCAGACTCACCTCTCTCTCACCTTAAACAAGGGGATCTCCGGAATGGTAGCACGTTACACCTCCTGCTCTGTATATTATACTGAACCTTGGCAATAGTCTCCAACATCACCACCCTGTGTCCTAGTTATGGAGAAGCCCAGTCAAAGCCACCGTTGGAGAATGGTAGCCCCCTAGGTGACCTGTATCAATGGACCTCATTACAATGACACAATAGACTTTTAGACATTTAGACAATTGTTGATTGTTGCGGTAAATGACGCAAATATGTGTCAACTCAAAACTACTGTTCCAGAACCCCAGATTTTGGGGAATTTCAGTTGATCAAATAAGTCAAGACATGTAAATAGGGTGACAACATCCCAACAATACAATTGTGGGAGAAGGGTATGTTTGTTTGGGACTTTGACCAATGCGTAGGGATAGTCTCAAGTTTTGATTTGTCTTTCTTATTCGGGGACATAAAAGAAAATAATTCTCTGAGAACGGCCTTGCAGCAGCTTCACCCAGTTATAAGTAGTTCCCAAGTCTTTGTTGTTGAATTTCTTTGTGGTAGTTTCTTACTTATTCCACCAAAATCTGATGATTCGTGACTTTGTGGGGACTCCCAATTTCTGGGAAATTTGGGAGTCACAACAATGTCACAAGCTATGCAGATGACGCACCTTCGGCAGTTCGACTGACATTATAAACAGCCTCTGCGGCTTTCTTCACAGCCATTGGATCGATGCCAGGTTTAAGGAAAGCTTCATTGCTGCAGTGCTTCTACTTTTGAACGCGAGAGTCAATCAAAATGCGGGACATCGTCTCAATATATGGGAAGGAGGTACAAGGGATAATAATGCTCTAAAATCCTGCATGAAGCGGAGCACCTGGTCAGCCTACCAGTAAAAGGATGTACCGTAGGTTCTTGCTGTACCAGCAGTTGGAAGAACACCCGACACCTATACCACCACCACCGCCCCTACCACCACCTGGCCTTGGAGGGGGGGCAGAGATTTATTGGCTAGAGTAACCTGTTGGCTTCTCCAAATTCACCTTACAGTTGCACCACTCACCTGTCAGCTCTGGTCCCTCCTACTACTGCAACAATTTACGATGTACAATCTCTTTCATTTCAGATCTGCTGTGGATTTACCCAGAGCGAGAAGAAGAAGAAGAAGATGTTGATGAAGCAATATCATGATATCTAATTAACAACATACTATAAGGATGTACAGGGACAGGTTTACCCCGTTCCACCATCCTGAAGCATTACCATCTCAAAACAAAGAACGCCTAGGAAACATTGATTATTGGTGAGAGATCTGGAGGGACTCCCACTGGGGCGATATCTATTTCAGTTACATGTTTTGGATTTTACTCTTTTTTTTTTGTCAAAAACATCATTTATTTTCCTTGTCGTTATGGTTGTTCCTCTCCTCTTCTTAATGATCCTTGGTCCGGGACTGTAAATCTACACATTTTCCACAGCTCGCCAGCTCTGTACAGAACTGACAGTGTTTTGCATTTTGTATTGCATAAGATCAACGCAAAGTGCAATATATTGTCAGTTGATTCTATGTCTAACAGCTCACACAAAGGATTAGATTAGAAGTGGCGTTTCGATAGTAGGAGGAAAAACAGCTTACCAGATGTTTCGCATAATACGCCTACATCCTGGGTTCACAAGACGGGAAGTGCCATGACACAATACGCACACCCTTACACGTCATATATGTGTCTCATTACATTGAAGTAATATGTGTCCTTCAATTAATTTCTTTTTTTGCCATCTCTCTCTCCCTCTCCCTCTCTCTCTCTCTCTCTCTCTCTCCCTCTCTCTCTCTCTCTCTCTCTCTCTCTCTCTCTCTCTCTCTCTCTCTCTCTCTCTCTCTCTCTCTCTCTAACAACAGATATGGATAAATAACAGAGCAATACCTTGGGTTAAAAAGGGCCAATCCCGACCAGGGGCTCTACCTTCCTGACGTTCCCCAGGAATCATGAATCCCAGTTGGGCTCTTTTCTGTGCTGTTCTCCCACTCCTGGTTTCCTGCTCTGGTCCAGATTACTTTACTCTCAATGAGAGCAGCTTCCGTGGTAAGCCTTGCTTGCATCCAAACAGCACAAACTCTCAGTCTACTTCAGGCTCAAACTCTCATAGGGCTTTCATTGAAGGGTAAGGTGAGTTAAGGGTTAGAGAGTCTGGTTCAGAGTCCAGGTTTTAGGTTAGGGAGGTAGTTAGGATAAGAGTTTTAAGGGATATAGTTAGAAAGGGGTAGGTTGAGGGTTTAGGGATACAGGTCAAATAACGCTGTATTCTGATTGGATGTGCAATGGGTCAATGGGTCATCGAGAACTGATAGAGAATCTGAGCTGTCCGCCACACCGAGTCAAGTTTTAATGTTAGGCTGCGCTTAACTGGGAAAACAATGCTATTGCAATGCTCGCAATGCGGATACTGAAAAAGGTCATCATGTGTTGACCGCTGAAGGGGCTTAGGTGTGATGGTGAGGCTCGACATTAGGGTTTGAAGGTTAACAGGTGTGACTGTGAGTGTAGTCAAACCATAGCCTGACGTAAACCATATAGCTTTTCCCATTCTCATGCTTCTTCTCTTGAACTTCCATGCTGGATCTTTAACTGATAAATCCTGTGCACCCTGATCTTAGCATATGTAATGATGATGCTTGTATTTCTTGGAACAATCCTCTCACACTTTAATATCACATTGTCAAGGGTATGACAATGAACAGGAAGATAATACGTATGACGAATGAGTATAAATTAGCTCAAAAATATGATTCTAGAAAGAGTAAAATAAACGATTCAACTCGGGTAAGGTGTTCATTTCTAGCCGCGTAAAAAATACTAAATATTAACATTTATCACTGCCTTCCTCCTTGTTCTAACCCTCAGTGTCACCTGTGTTGGAGTCACTTCAGTGCTATAATGACTACCAATCCAAAGTCGATTGCCAGTGGAGGGAGGATCTGAGCAACAAGAAAAACATGACCTTGGAACTCTGGAACTGGAATCCCTATGAAAAGAGGTAGAGAGAGAGAGAGAGAGAGAGAGAGAGAGAGAGAGAGAGAGAGAGAGAGAGAGAGAGAGAGAGAGAGAGAGAGAGAGAGAGAGAGAGAGAGAGAGAGATGAAAATAATATGCAAAGGACCGGGGGACGGAGGGATGAAGCGATGGAGAAAGAGATGGATAGCTTTGAACAGCCCCACCATATGTACTTTGCTAATTGGGTCTGTAAAGTCGGCCCGTCTGAAGTGTTTTTCAATGGGCATTTCCTTACGGTTTGACGCAGGGCTAAGCAACGCTTGCATGCTAAGGCGTGCCAATCGCCGACCATGCCACTGGTAGCAATAGGGAGTAAATAAGGGAGAATGATGAATGCAAGTTAGTTTAGGTTTTGATAGGACAGATTTGAAAGAGCAGGAATCCAAAGAGACAAAAAAGTTCAGCTGCTACACTGGAATATAGGATGAAGGTTCAAGAAGAAGTCGACCAAAAGAAGGAGCAGCTTGTGTATTTATGTCTTTCTTTATCTATCTATTCTGAAAGCAGCAACTACTTTGCATTGTAACTTCTTCATTCTCGAACTGCTCAGATCAGCAGCAGTCGTCTCCAAGATTAGAGTGTTTCCACTTTTCATTTCCTGTGTTATTATTTGTTGGTTTGCTCATTTACAGTCATTCCATCTTACAGGGGAGGGCATCCATCCCGAGGAACTACATACTGAAGGACATCTTCCTAAAACAATTAGAGAGAGCGATAGAGAGGGATAGGGAGAGAGAGAAATATTTAATTTGAATGTATTTGGCTGTTTAATTTGCTCCCAATAATTATTCATCTCAATTGATTTATCGGCTATCGGTGATCAATCCGACTTGATGTCCATGTTGTTGCAGGGATTCCCCTCGACGGACCACCCGGTGTGAGCCCCTCGATGGACCACCCGGCCCTCATGATGACGTTAAAAATCTGACGCTGATGCGATGCCGATTCAACACTTCCCTTTTTGCTATCGCAATCAACCATACGTTCTTCTTCAAAACCCTGACAGCCACTTCCTGTTTCTCATCACACCGCAGTCTGATCCTGTCCCAGCAATGTGAGAACTTCTCATTAATGAAACACAATAGTCACCCAAAAACCCTGTCTGATAGTTGGGCGGTAAAACCTTGTGTAATCTTTAGGGGAACTTTGACAACATGGGGAAATAATGTATTGAGATAAATTAGGTAATAATAAGGTTGATTACTGTTTCCCAATCTGTGTTGTCATCGTTAGAATAGAAAAAAACATCTTAGAGATCACTTAGGTTGGTCATGGTTCATAATGGTGGCCTTGATACCTTGTTAACTGTTTATTATCTAATCTATTCAATAATTTGGCAGGCACTTTTATCAAAACCATGTTATGGGGATGTGGGGGCAGGATTTAGCTGTAGTGGCTAGGGGGGACCGAAACCCAGGCAAACGTAACTGGGTTTGAATCGTCGATCCTCAATGCTTTCACCGACAAGGGTCCTTGAGTCAGATGCCCCCTAACCCAAGACCTGCCCCTTAATATTGGCCCATCTTTGAAATCATTGTCATTGGCTTTGTATAAAATACATCTTCTTAACAGCAAAATTGTATTTTATGAGATGACGTGTTTCATTGTGTTTGAACAGTGAGAGTGCATCCGCCGGTCGATCTGTCTGTAAATATTTCGGAGAAAGGAGACCGGCTGATCCAGTGGTCGAGCCCCTACCCAGCCTCATCTCGTCTCAGCCACAATCTCACCTACCAGCTGAACTACAGGATAGAGGGCCAGGACAGTTGGAAAGTAGGCATTGCATCACTGTAAACACCATCACCCTCCCAAAAATACATACACATCCATAAACAAATGAATAAAAGTAATAACGTTCATACAAGTTCTCTACAGACACATAAACCCATACAGGTCTTTATTTTTGCCATCATTATTCCAATATATTTGTTTAATAAATTAACTTATATAAGTTCAAAATTCAATTTATTGGAAGCTAAATTAATTGAACTTTACTGTGTTAAAAAACATTGTGAAAACTAAAGGCCATCATAGCACTGCAACTAGAAAAGCTAGACATTATAGCTGAAAGATTCGAGACATTCTTGTCAGAATTTGTTATTGAGGACCAATCAGATTTTCAGTTAACTGCACCAAAACAATATATCAAGATCTGATAGGATAAAAAATAAATGGTAAAAAAATTTGTTGAAGTTGGAGTGATTGACTAGACAGGGATGTTGTCTATCGCCCAGCCTCTTTGCAATTTTCATTGAGGCCTTGGAACAAGCAATGTGTCAAATAAGGTTTACAAGGTGGTGGAGCTGAGCGGCACAAAACACAAACTGAGGCTGTTCAAGGTCTATATAGCTATATAGCTGGTGTGTGGTGAACGTTCTGGCGCAGATTGGCTGCCGTGCATCACCCAAGTGGGTGCTACACACTGGTGGTGGTTAGTGAGGTTTCCCCTTCCCTGTAAAAGCGTCTTTGAGTGTCTAGAAAAGCGCTATATAAATTCAATTATTATTATGATTATTATTATTATATCCTGATATCAAGAATTTTTGACGGCCAAACCAAATATTGGCCTACGAGAGCTAATTCAATAAATAGGGATTTACGGCTAATCAGGTTTCAACTCACTATAGCACAAACACAGATCTTTGAGAAACGTATACCCATCACAAGCCATCCAACGAGCATACAATCTCAGATGGAATGCAAAAATAAATAAATATCTAGGAATAATTATTATGAATAAATTATTTAAAAAAATATGAAGCAAATGTATGTCTCTGGAAAACCAGGAAATTCTAAAATATATGGACAAAACAAAATCTTGAGGCTAATTTGGAAAGAAAAGAAACCAATAAATAGGTGATCGTGTGATGCAAAATGCACTACAAAATGACAAGATATTGACTTAAAGGTTTTATCAGCGATTGTAGGCCGAAACCAAATGATCACATTCATCTGATCTTTCCTCACGATCCACTAGCTGCCCGCCCCATAAGCAGACCGTCCAAAAACTGTGTCTCTGTAGGCAGGCTATGCGCCGAGATCCTACACAAAAACAAATGGTACTACCAACAGCTCAAAACCAAAAATAGATAGTATTCCAACCAATCAATGACAAGGGGTTGGATTTGTGGGGTTTTGCGCTGCGTTCATGATTTTTTTTACTGGATGCACGAAACACGGAAGGAAGGGGCGAGCAGGCTCTGTTTGTTTGGGAGCTCACTTCAAATTTAAACAGAAATGACATCGCCCAGAATTGCTGTTGTACGGAGAGATGTAAAGAGAAAGGGACTCAAATATGGATACTTTATACATGAATTAATAAATATAATTCAAACAAGGTAAAACTGCCCAGGTGGATTGTGATACCAATTACAAACCAGGGATCCTTGAAAAAATATTCAAATAATGGGCACAGAGAGGCACAGCAACAATCAACTTGGCAATAATTAAGGGCAAAATAAAAAGCTTTCAAAAATTAAAGCGAGAATATGATTTAAAGTATCTGCAAATTGGACATTATTTTTAGATCAAACCAGGTTTCCTTGTGAACTAAATGGAGTGGTTGTGATGCTGTGTAATGCTTCAAGGTAAAGTGTTACAGTAAAGTGAAGTTTGATTAAGGAAGGAAGGAGGAGAGGAACATCTATATTGTATATTAGAGATAAAAGGGAACTCAAAATGTGTAGGCCTATATCAAAGGAAGACCTCGTATAATATAGTTAAGTTAAATGAACAAACTCTAGCTCTAGTATGTGGAGTATACAGTCAAATACTTCTTTACAGGCAAATACTCCACTCAGATAGACTGGCTGGCCATTACCCAAGCGATACATGATATGGAAAGACTGCATACTCTGAAGCTGGTTTCACACCGCCGGGCGGCAACTCACCGCCTCCATCCATTTCATTGAGGGAAGGGCGGCAGGGGGGTAGGCGATTACAAAAGCGGCTGTTGACCAGGAAGCGGTTGCTGCCCGCGTGACCGCGCACATATTTTGCCCTACCGCTCAGCTTTCCCCGTGTTGAAACTTTCGGCGGCAGCAGCCGCAGCAGCCACTTTTGAAAACGCCTGGCCCTTCACACCGGCGAGCTGAACCCTCCGGCAGCGAGGCGGTTGTCTGGGCGGCGTGCAAGCACGATGTCTTTGTGACGGGTTTTATAGGCAGTTGATTTTTCAGATTTTAATGAAACACTGTATCACTAGCTCCTTTTGAGAATTCAGCAATCAGTGTTTCATTAAAATCAGAAAAAATCAACTGCCTATGAAACTCATCACAAAGACATTAAAAAAACCTCTCTATAAAGAATTTGTTGAACATATTTTTCTCTGACACAAATGTCTATGATTATTCTGTTATTCTGTTGTGGAAAAATAAGTGAATAAACCAGAAATAAAGGAATGCTACTGCGTGACACAACAATATCTAATCGACACAACAATAAAAGCCTTTAAGTATTATTGAACCTGGGGCCTTTTTTAAGCGTTGTGTGGATTCAGTGGAATTCTCCCGCTCACTAGCTCCTTTTCTGTCTCTCTACATCGGTATGTGACTCAGTTAACCCCCAATGACAAGGCACGCTTATGAAAAGGTAGGAAAAGGGGAAACCACTGTTTCTTGTAAAAAAAATAACTCTCTTTCTCTCTCTTTCTCAGAGTGAGACGTTGAACGAAACCCATCTGGAACTCTGGAATGAACATCTGGATCTTCCAGTACATCAACGAGGTTGCTGGTACGAAGCCCGGGTGAGGGCGAAGGTAGTGACCAGGGGACTCTGGAGCGAGTGGAGCCCCCTAGTGACGTGGAAGACTCCTGAAGGTCAGAAATCAGAGACCGCTGGAATGCCACCTCATCTCTTCATTCCAACTTGTGTTTCCTAATATTGTAAAACATTATTTGTAGAACGTCCAATCATGTATATTAGTATGTGTTAAGGATGTTGTTGTGTGTGAAAGACTGACACGCACACGTGTTGCTTCAGAACGTACACTCCATTTCTTTACTTCAGTTTCATGTGTCGATCAACACCCGCGCATTACACGTCACGTCGCATCCCATAATAATCAGTCTCTTAAAGGAACCGTAACCACTATTTAGTAACATACAGCAAACCCATGTTTCACAGAGTGACCATGTTATTAGAACATAACATTTTCCTCCCCCCACGAAAAGCAAACAGCATACCACCCCAACTAACAACCAACCCAAACATTCGTCAAGAAAACTGAACATCTAATCAAGACATCAAAATGTACTAGGCAAGAATCTGTGAAGACAACCGCTAGACTAAACATGGTAATTTGTGACATAGTCCTGCAAGGCAACAGGCCGAGCCCTGGCCCGCACCGGCCTCGGGTCCGGCACCACAACCTCCTGGCGTGGTGCTGCGGGGGGTGCAACCTGGGCCGGGGGTGGGCCCGGATCAGTGGCCACGTTGCAGGGGAATGGTGACTGGGCTCATGCCGTGGCCAAGTGCTCAGAGAGGGGTGCCGGGACTTTCCTCAGCCTACTAGCATGCCACCGTGATCCGTCGTCGAGCAGGAATGTGGCGGGGCCAAGAAGACGACTGATCTGTCTGGGTTGGGACCAGAACGAGGCCAACTTGTTGTGTCACTGCGGCCGTCGAGCCCTGACCCAGTCTGAAACCTGAAGGGACGGTGGCCTCGCCCTGCACTTCTTGTCCACCCTTTCCCTTGTCTTCTGCTGCCGTGCAGCAACAGTCTCTCGGATTCGGGCCAGGGAGGGCATGGGAAAGTCACTATTTGGTGCTCGGAGCCTGTGTAATGGCAGTCCCAATTCTCGTCCAAGCATCAGAAACGCTGGTGACACAAGCGTTGTGGAGTGATGGCTTGCTCTGTAGTGCAGCAAGGTCTGGTTGAGTGCCTCCTCGAATGCACAGCCTTGGGCCAGGTGTGCACGAATCCCGTTCTTCAGTGTTGCATTAAAACGCTCTACTCCACCGTTGGCCTGTGGGTGGTAAAAAGCGGTTCGGATGTGCTTGACACTCCTGCTGGCAAGAAAGTCAGAGAACTCTGCAGATGTCATCTGCGGGCCATTATCTGTCGTTATGGCCCGAGGCACGCCCCAGCGGGCAAAGAGGCCATCCAGTATCCGAACCATGACGTGCAACGTCACCGTCCCCACTGGCACAACCTCCGGCCACTTAGAGTGGAGGTCGTAAACGACCACCAGGAAGCGCTGGTGGTGGGGAACACCACGGCCATGGATTTCCCCACAGATGTCCAGCTGTACATGTTCCCAGGGACGTGAAGGCCAGGGGAGCGGTTGCAGGGGAGGGGTTGAAGGGGGTCCGGTTTTCCCACTGAGGAGGCACGGCGAGCAGTCCTGGACCAGATGTTCAATATCGCGGTCGATGGCTGGCCACCACACCAACTCACGGCACCGCTGCTTGAGTTTCACGATTCCCAGGTGACCCTCATGTGCCATTGACAGGACACGTGCACGCAAAGTGTTTGGGACGACGGTGCAGAGCCCCCTCGAGACACACGTCTCTGCCCAGCAGGAGAGCTCATCTTTCACCCGAGCAAACGGTTTCAACTCTTCCGGGATGTGGGACGGCCAGCCGTTTCTGATGTAGGTGCACAGCTTGGATAGTATCGGGTCTCGTCCTGATTCAGTGTTCAGTTCCTCCAGTGTGACTACTGGCTGCAATGGTGCATAGAGCGCTTGGATGAGAGCTGGTTCTTCATCGTGTGATGGTACAGAAGGGTTTGGGGCTGCGATTGAGCGAGAAAGGAGATCTGCCACCACGTTTTCCCTGCCCGGCGTGAAGATGAGGTCATAGTGGTACTGGCGGAGGCGTTCCGCCCAGCGATGAAGTCGGAGAGGCTTGTGTCCCGAACCTGACGTGGAGAGCACTGTTGTGAGGGCCTGGTGGTCCGTCCTGATGGTGAAATGACGGCCATAGACATACATGTGCCACCTCTCGCACGCCCACACACAGGCCAATGCTTCACGTTCACCCACGGAGTACCGCTGCTCAGTGGGTGTCAGGGCCCGAGATGCGAAGGCGATTGGCCTCTCCGTGCCGTCATGAAGCTGCGACAGGACAGCTCCAACTGCAGCAGTGGAGGCGTCGCAGGTGATGAAGGTTGGGCTCGAGAGGCTGAAATGGGCGAGGACAGGAGGTGAGGTTAATTGTTTTTTCAGCATGAAAAATGACTCAGAGCACTGTGGTGACCAAGCCCACGGCTCCTCCTTCTTCAGGAGCTGGCGGAGGGGTGCTGTCGTTTGTGAGTAGTTGGGCAGGAAACGCAAATAATAAGCCGTCATTCCTAGGAACGATGCAACCTGTGTGATGGAGGTTGGTTCAGGGATGCGTTGTATTGCGTCAACGTTGGAGGAGAGAGGTGCAATGCCATCAGCTGAGAGGCGGAATCCAATGAAGTCCACAGTCGGTACTGAGAAGAGACATTTCTTCCCGTTCAGTGTCAGGTGATGTTTGGTGAGGGCCACAAACACTCTGTGTAAGCGGGCATCGTGGGTGGCTTGGTCTGGCCCATGCACCACAATGTCGTCCAGGTAAATTGCTGTCCCCGGGAACCCAGCGAGAATTGTAGACAGGACCTTTTGGAAGCAGCTGGGGGCAGAGCTAAGACCAAACGGCATGCGTGTGTACCTAAACACCCCAGCGTGTGTCACAAATGCTGTCAGGTCCCGGCTGGCCGGGTGAAGGGGAACTTGCAGGTAGCCCTGGCGTAAATCCAACTTTGTGAAGACCGTTGATCCATGGAAAAGAGAGGTGAGCTCCTCAGCTGTAGGTAAAGGATATTTGTCTGGAATGACAGCTTTGTTGACCTGTCGCAGATCCACACAGACCCGGAGGCCCCCTGACTTTTTCTGTGCGACCACCAGGTTTGAGATCCAAGGTGCGGCATTTATTGGCTCGATGATGCCCTCTTCTAACAGGGAGCTGAGCTCTGCAGTGACGCCCTCCCGGAAGGTGAGTGGCAGGCGTCTGAGGGGCTGCATAACTGGTGTCACGGCAGGGTCAACCAGGGGCCGATGAGTGAATGCTGTCAAGCGGCCCAGGCCGTCGAACAGCGCTGGCTACTGTTGGTGCATCGTTGGGAAGACCTGCATTATAGCTGTTCCACTATTGTCCATCAGAGAGAAGCCCAGTGCAATGAAGAGATCGAGGCCAAGAAGGTTGGTTCCCCGCTGTGCCACATGAAAAGGGAAGGAGGGAAGGTGTATCGTACCATAGCGGACAGGCAGGTCAATTGTGCCCACAATCTCGATGGCAGAATTTGCATATCCCCGCAAGCTTGTGGATGGGGGTCCCAGTGGCATGCGGGAAAAGAATTTCCTGTATGTGGCCAAATTGAGGAGCGACGCTGCAGCCGCAGTGTCCAGGATGAGTGGCACGCTTACCTCCCCCAGCCGCACTGTGCAAGTTTTGAATGATACTCGTGTAGAACGGATATTACTAATTTCTGTGTATCCGGAAGTGGACTGAGGAAGCCTGTGCTGCCGTGCTTCATTGGTTGGAGCTGAACGACAGACTTTAGCAAAGTGGTTTAATCTAGAACAGTTTCTGCAAACCTGTCCACGGGCAGGGCACTGTGATGCTCCTGTAGCATGAGAGCTGGATCCACAGTTGCCGCAATTGCGTCTGGAGTCCACAGTGGGGCGCTGTCTATTAATTTGTTGCACAGGCAGGCTGTCACCGCTATCAGTGGACGGGAACAACTGTGACGTTTCTGCGCGCTGTAGCTGTTGCGCTAACGCTGTGTGGTGAGCAGGGCTGGTCAGCAGAGTAGAGCATTCCAGAGCACATTCCACTTGCAACGCTATTTTGATTGCATCAGTCAGTGTCAAATCATCAGGTTCCATAAGCAGTTTTTCCCGTGTCTTGTCACATGACGTGCCTTCTATCATCTGGTCTCTGATCATTTGGTCATGCAATGCTCCGTACTCACAGGCTCGTGCCAGCTCACGTAGGTCAGCTACAAAAGTCTGTATGGACTCGCCGGGTCGTTGGTAGCGCTTCCTGAGTCTGTACCGCCGTATCAGGACACGTTGTTTCCCAGAGAAATGGTCCGTCAGCAGCTTGACTGTATCCTCGAAAGCTGTTGCTGAGCCGAGCGCTCCAAGAACACGCTGGCCCTCGGTACCGAGGCAGTGGACGAGGATAGCGGTCTTTCGCTTGTCGGGAAGCTGGTCGTCCGAGAATCCGAGCGCATCAATATAGGCATTAAAACCTGTCAGCCACCGTGTCCATGGCACTGCGGGTTCCCCGGGCACCGCGAGAAACACTTCGGGTGGGGGAAGGCTAAATCCAGCCATCCTTGTCGCCAAATGTTGTGTGTGAAAGACTGACACGCACACGTGTTGCTTCAGAACGTACACTCCATTTCTTTACTTCAGTTTCATGTGTCGATCAACACCCACGCATTACACGTCACGTCGCATCCCATAATAATCAGTCTCTTAAAGGAACCGTAACCACTATTTAGTAACATACAGCAAACCCATGTTTCACAGTGTGACCATGTTATTAGAACATAATATGTGTTTGACAAGGTATACAGTGTAATTCAATGTAATTCACATGTGTAATTCAGTGAATTTATATTTCCCTGTATTACACATAAATTGATTACTTGAGTTGTTTACCAAATTGTGTGTGTGTGTTGTGTGTGTTTCTGGTATAATCAAAGGAATAACCCCAAATACTTTTCGGCAGAAATACATTTTTAACTGTAGGTTTGCTTGTCAAAAATCTGTCCCATATTTGCCCTCGTCGTCTGGATCGTCTTTTTTTAGCCGTTCAAAAGTATTCTTAGGCTCAGAGTTCCTTTTTTGTCACGCTGTCATCCCCCATCTTGTCCGCACGCAGCCATTAGGAAACTACTTTAAATTCCCCTTTACCAATGTTGTCATTCTTCATTTATTTGTGGTTAAGCACATAATCTCTCTTTCTCTCTCTCTGTCTCTGTCTCTCTCTTTCGCCCAATCCATGTTACTTTCGATAGCCAAGGACCAGACTCCCAGCATGCAGTGCGTGCTAGACGGGGAGGAGAAAGTGACGTGCAGCTGGGAGGTGATGAAGGAGAAGGCTCAGTTCATAACCTACCATGTGGAATGCCAACACAAGCATCAAAACACCATGTAAGTCCTTTGTGTGTGTGTGTGTGTGTGTGTGTGTGTGTGTGTGTGTGTGTGTGTGTGTGTGTGTGTGTGTGTGTGTGTGTGTGTGTGTGTGTGTGTGTGTGGGGAGGTGTGCGTTTTCTTTCTTTTGTCTTACTTCGATAAATTTTGTGTAGCTTTTTTTTTTGATCTGTGCGTCCTTCCTTGCATACACACACAAACAAGCAGGTGTGTGTCATGGTTAGTGTATTCGATTCCCAGACCAAAGGTTCTGGGTTTCAATTCAACCTACCTAGTTGCTCCTTAACAGCATACATCTGAACTCAAGGTTAGCTACATTGGATACAAGCATCTGCTAAATGACAGATTAGTAGCAAACTGAGACATAGGACCCTATCTTGCATCCGGCGCAATTGACTTAATCAATGGCGCAAGTTGTGGAAGAAAACCTTATTCCATGTGTGAATTAAGCCATATTATTTGGCCATAAATTGAGCCATTTGAAGTTTGAAATTCATGTGCATCTGTCTCATCGGAGACTGCAGACGCGCTGTCAAAATATCAACTCGTCAGAGGGGATGGGAGCTGGCACTCTCATTGGTTTGTTGCACGTTACGCCCAAATCACACCTACGGGTAATTAGGCTACTTCAGACCAACCCTTTTTAGATTTTTTAAGTCATTTTTTGCGCCGGTAAAATAGCGACATTGCCATAGAACACACACACACACACACACACACACACACACACACACACACACACACACACACACACACACACACACACACACACACACACACACACACACACACACACACACAGTACCGGTACCAGAAAGGCCCCGCACCCCAAAAAAGCAAAAAAGCAAAGAAATACATGGACTCTAACAACCTGTCCTGTGTGTAGCAACTCCACCCCGACCCAACACACCCCGGGTACAACCATAGACAGGGACAGCAGGGAGAACAAGGTGCAGCACTTCAATCACATGGCCGTACAGTCTGTCTGGCGCACAGACGGCCAGACAGGGTCAAGCCACTCTCATCAGTCCCCCCCATCCCCCTCGCTCCCGCCCGCCCCCGCCTGCCCCCGCCTGCCTCTCCTTTGGCGGCCCCCGGCTCCGTGTTCCTCCAAAGGGCAGCTGTTGATTGCTGATCGGGCGCAGGTGTGTCCCTGCAGGTATGGGGTAATTGACAGTGGATAACGAGATGCAGCTGGTTCCTGTTCCCCACGGACCGCCGCCTCCCCCTGGCTACCTCTGATATGCCTCGGGCGGGCGGTCAGGGAACACAACACGACTCAACACAAACGCTACATGGGTACCACGTTGTGTACGCATGTAGATCTATATGTGTTAACATGTACACGGGGGGATGAACGGGGGCTCGAGGTATTGGTATCGTAAAGAAAGTAGAATTGCGGCACAAATTTTGCTATTTATAAAGTGTTTTGTTTTGAGATTTGCCATTATTCAAGAGCAAACAGGGCCAGCAATACAGTCGATTGCTAGTAATGATACAAGTAAGCCATGAGTATCTAGCAAACCATGTGGCGCTCACAAAACTGACGTTGCAATTACTTTTGGTGATCTCGATTTTGGGAAGTGGTCTATCTTTTTCTTTGGTCGCTAACTTAGCACTGTAACTCAATGAATGGAATGCTTTGTGTAATAAAACATGAACAATGTCCTCTGTTTCCAATGTACACTTTATTTGCAAATGTTAGAATCTCGCTATCGTTCAGATGATTTCACTTGCTTTGCGTCTGTACTGAGCGACAATGCAGAGCGGGTTGTTATCGACAGCGTTACCAGATTGGGCAGATTTCCCGCCCAATGATAATTTTTTCCAGCCTAACGTGATTAAAAGTACCCCAATTGGGTGGGAAATCTGCCTAATTGGGCAACACTGCTCACCAGCCACAGATCCTGCTTATTGGTTAATAGTGCAGCGCAAATAGATTTTTTCTCCTCTCTCCCATTGAAACCCATGTTATTCACCGGCCGCCTGTACTTTCGGGGAAATTAATGGGAGTCAATGGAGGCTGAGGGAGGAACGTTCTCCCTGAAGTAATTGTCAATAGGCGAAAGGGGGTGCTAATGTCCCTTTACCTAGGGAAACAAACATTATATTCAAAGGCATTAAAGTAGTCGTATTTAAGGCCATTAATTCATTACAGTAGTCAGGGCAATCTACATTTTTTATTCTCAATAATGTTAAGGAGGATCTTCCTCCCTCTCCTCAATGGAGAAGCCTCCACTGATGCATACATTAATGCAATCAGTCATGATATGCATGCAACCTAAACATAGATACACTGTGATTAATTAGATTAAACACTGACAAATGCCAATAATTTAGACCGATCATACAACTGCACAAAATTATAATTACCTGTCTGGTTTGTGTGCCAACAACCCATCATATTTGTTACGGCTATCTGACTTCATCAGATCGACATATGGATAGACAGATAGAACAACCCATGAATGTTATCATTAATATCTACCACCTCTTGTTTCTTCTTCTGCTATTTCCGCTGCTGTTTCTATTTAGCGCCAAGAGGTGCTGTGTTCACAAGGAGGTCACGCGAATCAACCGCCACAATGAGGCGCTGTTGAGGTACAGCTGCTCCCTGACCTCCTCTTATCTGGAACACCTCAAGCTGGAACTCATCCCGGAGCTCAACGCAAAGTCATTCAATGCCAGCCAAAATAGTGAGTGTAATACCACAATATCGATTAACTAGACAATAAATGTCGTAGGATAAGGAAAGAGTAATCTTGTTTTTTTTTTCTTATTTACAACCTTTTTGACGGCAATATTTGTATTCTCTTCTGCAGTTTTATCGAATTAACAGATCCGTTCCCGTCCATGAACACATAAATACAAGTCTCAAAGATTGCAACTAATGTGAAGAATTTGGTTAATGAGGCAATGTCTTTTTTTTATATCGATACATATATGTAGTCCTTTTTCCATCAGATTTTCAAGCGAATTAACTCTTAAAGATCCCATGCCATGCTATTTATGGATGCTTTAATATAGGTATTAGTTGGCTACAAACACAGTATTCAAAGACGTCCCCGAAATTCAGCCGCGGTGCAGAGTTACAGCCACTCCAAACCAGTCGCACATTGAGCTTCCCCCAAACGCGCTGTTTCGGTGGGCGTGTCAAGGCAGGTCAAGGAGGGGGGTGGGGGTGTGGCCCTGAGCAGCTTGTAGCCACAGTACAATGCGCTCTGGTTACGGTGGGCGTGTCAAGGCAGGTCAAGGAGGGGGGTGGGGGTGTGGCCCTGAGCAGCTTGTAGCCACAGTACCATGCGCTCGCCGCTCTGTTGACGGTGGATGTATCGCAATGGCTCGTAGAAACCCATATTATACATAGATATCTATATAATATAATATATGATGTATATTATCACCTGGCCCTGCATGCGCTCTGTTTACGGTGGATGTATCGCAATGGCTCTTATAAACCCATATTATACATATCTATATCATATAATCTATAATATATATTATCACCTGGCCCTGAGCAGCTTGTAGCCACGGTACCATGCGCTCTGTTTACGGTGGATGTATCGCAATGGCTCTTAGAAACCCATTTTATACATAGATATCTATATCATAATATATATTATCACGGCCAAAAGCTGTGTGAGCCTCCAGACGATCAAACGACCGCGTCTTCTTCAGATTGATGTGGAAGTGGAAGAACCAGAGACGTCGGAGAACCCGACGAAGTCCTTTGCGATTCATTATATCGTATGCACACAGGTTTTGGCCGTGATAATATGTATTATTTGATATAGATATCTATGTATTATATGATATTATTTAGATGTAGAGCCCCAGGACTGTAACGCTGCTGGAGTTGTTATTAGGATCTAAACAACACGTCGGACTCTCGTCTCTGGTATTTCTACAACGAGACTCGTAGTGGGGGTTATCTCAGCCATGGTTGAGAATGAATTGGGGGAAAGGAACTTTGGCTTTGACTCCCTGAAGTACATGAACCACGACATGGAGGAGAAGGGGATTGTTGGCCGCGAATGTATCCCGCTTGAGCCCTGCTTCCCGCCGCCTCGGCAGCAGTCAGCGCTAATCACCGCCTCCTGAAGCGGTGGTCCATCGGCAGCGAGGCTCCGGCGGGAGACGACCGCGGTCAACAATCCCTTTCTCCTCCATGTTGTGGTTCATGCCTACTTCAGGGAGTCAAAGCCAATGTTCCTTTCCCCCCAATTCATTCTCAACCATGGCTGAGATAACCCCCACTACGAGTCTCGTTGTAGAAATACCAGAGACGAGAGTCCGACGTGTTATGCGCCATCACACCAACAGCAGAACGGTTATCCAAATAACAAGGAAGTGTACAACACTTGCGTTACAGTCCTGGAGCTCTATATCTAAATAATATCATATAATACATAGATATCTATATCAAATAATACATATTATCACGGCCAAAAGCTGTGTGCACGTCCAGACGATATAATGAATCACAAAGGACTTCGTCGGGTTCTCCGACGTCTCTGGTTCTTCCATTTCCACATCAATCTGTAGTAGACAGAACCGCGCGCTGCCTGCTGCCTGCTGCCGGCGCAAGGCACCACCGCCCGGCTGCCCGCTGCCGGGCTGTGGTGCTTCGCGGCGGTGGTGCCTCGCGCCGCGGCAACCGGCGGCAGGCAGCATGTCGCAGTTCATGTACTTCGATGTTGTTCTGCCATTGCATTCAAAATTATGTAACTACCCTGTTACTACGAACTAAGCAACTACCATACACGTATTAGCATTTAGCACTAGCTCAATCACGACTCCTTCAGAATTCTTGTGGGTGGTTACGAACCAACCAAGTGGGCAGGGCCATGAATAATAGTTTGACAACGCTACGTCACAGTGTCACCTTATCCAGATTGGCTCATTTCTTCTGCCTTTTTCCTTTCATTGCCTATTGCATTCAGCAGACACACTGCATTGATTTCAAACTTACCACAGCTCACAAACTTATTCAGACCTACGTTATTTAACAAACAACAGGAAAAATGTGATTTTAATGGCATGGGCTCTTTAAAGCGAATTAATTTGTAGCGACATAAGAAGCGCCTAAACGGTTTTCCATCGACAGAATGATTATAGCGAATTAAAATTGTGTCACAATGCCCCGTGTTGAAGCGCATTTTTCTGACCCGCTAGATGATTTTCCATCAACAATGCGCATGCGCGACATTCTATATCGCTTCAGCCGTTTTCCATTACTTTTATGTCGCTAGAACTTTCCCAAAACCACCTCTGCAGAGCGAATTAACTTAGTGCGACAAAATCGGCGTTAGAGCGATATAACCCCTTTTCCATCACATATGTCGCACTAACTTTTGATGCGCATCATTTTAAAGCGCATTATCTTTTTGATGGAAAAAGGACTTGTGTAGGCCTACGATTATTTTATTCAATCTTTATTCAAACAGCTATTCGACATGCACAGTACCCTTCGATTTCGTTCAAGGTCACTTAATGAAAATACTTGAGGTTGTTTAATATGACGGCAACGATATCATTTTAATGTAGGGAAGGTTCCTAAATTGTCAATATTCCGCTTGCTAAATTATGGAGGGTTTAATCAATAATTGGTTCTGTTAATATAATTTCTTCTAATAATATATAGAGAGAGAGATTACGAAGCTGAAGATAGATAAGAATTTAATGAATATATATCTAGAACTGGACTGTGTGACCGTGTCTCCATCTTGTGGTGAGATGAAGAGTTGCATTCCTGAAAATGTATACCAAATACGTCATATTCATACACGCACATTGATAGTTTTGGACACTTTCAATATTGTGGCCGCACTTTTTCTTATCATTAGAGACTATATTAAATTTATGTTGCTGTCTTTTGAATATATTTGTTATTTAACCACTGCCATTGCGAGAGGGGAGGCAGTGGTCATCAAAGTGTGTGACATCTGCGGAATGTATGTGTCTCTATTTCAGACCAAAAACCCTTCTTTTCTCTTGCAGTCATTCCAAATCCCCCAGTGGCAGTCAAAGTGACAGAGGAAGGAAGGTACTGGAAGGTTGAATGGAAGAAACCTACCTCAGTACCGGTCCTCAGTCATGAGGTCCGATACTGGAACCCACTTAATAAGGTATGCCAAGTGCTTTGCATAGAAGAACATTGGATCATGCAGTTTCTTAAAGTTAAAGTTAAAGGGTGAATTTTGGTGGGGGTTAAGAACATCTGAATACTTAATGTTTTTATTTTAATATTAGACCCTCACCAAAAGTCCATAGAACACTGTCAGAACATGGACAGGTGTGAGGTATACAACTCCCAGCTGAAAGGTACTGGGATTGATCCCAAACGTCTTCAGCCTGCACAGCATCTGTGAGGCTGTTACGGTTCTGTTACGGTTAAAGATTCTAGTTGAATTGTCGTGGACATTTTCTGGTTCCTCAAACACTATCTCAGAAGAACCCTCAGCTTAAGAACATAGCGCAAGGAATGACATCCCTGCTCATCGATGGCACCTCCCTGGAGCCCGCCCAGCGCTACAAAGTCCAGGTTAGGGCCCTGCTCCCCAAAGGAGGCTTAACCTACACCGGGGGCCCCTCTGAATGGACCGAACCACAGGAGTGGGACTCAGGTAGAAAACACACACACACACACACACACACACACACACACACACACACACACACACACACACACACACACACACACACACACACACACACACACACACACACACACACACAAAGGCGCAACCTCCATGATGCAAGTTTATCTTCTTGCTCTTTGTGAAACCTTTTGACGCTCAGCACATTGTGGCGCTGAGCTTGGTTACAACCGTTTTTGCGGTAATATTAACAAACTTGTCATTGGTTGGCCATGTTTCGGTGGATGATTGGCTGTGCTTTTAAAGTCGTAGGCATGTCAACTTCATAGCCCTCATCATCCGTGATTTCATCATCCTCCTCCTCATCATCGTCGTCATCCTCGTCATCGTTCTGTTGGTCAACTCATGCAGATGTTTCATCATGTTTCTTCTGTAAGGCTCCGCCTGGTCTCGTGAGACCCTCCTCTACGTCGGACTTTGTGTGCTGGCAGCGCTCCTCTGCATTGCTCTCTTCTTCGGCGTAAACACTGGTCGAAGGTCAGCCCTACCTTAACTCCTTTCAGTCTTCTTTATTCATCCCTGCTGCCTGCCTCATGTTCTCACTCTGTTTTACTTCATTTGCGTGGTCTAATGTGTGTTGGTGGACAGGGCAGTCCTTGGAAAGTTATTCACCCGAGGTGGTCAAAACACACACGTGTGTGTGTGTTTGTGTGTGCGCTAACAGTTCCTGTAATCTGTTCTGTGTAACCTGTTCTGTTCTGTTCACCTATGGTAATGAAAAAGTGCTTATGTCATGTGATTCAACAGGAAAGTGTTGGCGTGGTTAGAGTCTGGCCCTTCTCCAAACAAGAGTAAACTCTTTTTACAGAGCAAGGTGATAAAATGTGATGTCCTGGGATAATCAGTTTTCCATCGTTTTGAGGGAAGAAGGTAGAAATATATCTGAACTGTCGGATGTGAAAATGATCTCTTCACAGAATTTTTCCTGCCAGCCTGTTATACACGAGGAAGAGATCATGGACGTCTGTAGGGTCAATCACCTGGACAGCTTCTCCTCTTGGTAAAATATATTTTCTCCTTAAGCCAACCAAATGTCATATTTTTCACTGCTGTCTTTCTATTCTATTCTACTCTTTCTTTGTGCTGAACGTTTTCATTGCTGACTGCAACTCCGAAACTTATATGCTGGGTATGGAGAGGTGGCAGGATGGTGTGTCGTGCATTGGGTGTTCATTTCCTAGCCCAAGGGTACTGATCCCCCTCAATTTCCAACGCCCAACCTTACAGCATCCTTGAGTAAGATGCCCTAACCCATGGCGGCTCATTGATCAAATGCATCTGAACTAGAGGCTTAGCTAGAAGGCGCTTTGGTTATCATTAGTTATATTTATATGTTAATATATTGTGTAATCATGGATTTGTCTTAAT
This sequence comes from Gadus morhua, assembly GCF_902167405.1. Taxonomy (NCBI): domain Eukaryota; kingdom Metazoa; phylum Chordata; class Actinopteri; order Gadiformes; family Gadidae; genus Gadus; species Gadus morhua. Next base: position 10,705,128 of record NC_044049.1, on the reverse strand, counting down.
CTGTTTCTAATTTGTGAACATGACAGAATTACATTCTTCGAAATGCTTTGTTAATGCACCAAAAATGTCAACATCTCTTTTTGTTTTCTTAAATGGGTCCAGTTCTTCTACTGAAGCTAAGCTGGACAAGAAATGTGAATGGCAGATGTCCTTCTCTGAGGACGAAGGCTGTTTGGACTGCGATCGCCTGCCTTCGCCCAACAGTTGCGACCAGATGAACTGCTCGGCCACTTCAGCGCTCAGCTTCAACGGCCCCTACATCATCTGTAAGGTGAGGAGTTCAGGCTGTCTCTCTCTCTGTCGTCTGAGAGCCATGAGAATGGAGGAGAGAATGGTCACTGGAGGATATCGCCATCACTGATGTAACACAGGATTTACAATTACGTGTACATTTAGCAGTAGCAGATGATTTTATTCCGATACGACTGACAAGATGAGGCTCCAGTGAACATGAGCCTTTATATTGCAGGGTACACCGGAATCACCCCAGGTTTCCGTGGCCGACCAGCAGGAAGTCAAAGACAAGGACGTCCCCTCTTGCATCGGTTCTCAGCTGACTGCTGTCCTCCCGGAACCAATGCCTCCGACCGTTTCTCATTCCAGAGATGATTACGTCCTTCTACCCAATCCTGGTCTGTCCAAGTCCACTGAGGAGCTCGTAACTCACGGCAACCTCAACAACAACTACCACACAACAAAGGTAGAAGGTTCTGAAAGGACTGGACAAGGCTTAAAGGGAGAAGAGCAGAGCCCCACAGTACTTCTGCTGGGCCATAACGAGGGCGAGCCACCGTCTTACACACCAATGCAGTTCCCCATTGCTCCCCAAGGGGGCACTGTTCAGCCCTCTGGATACTGCTTTCTTCCTTCAACTATTCCCATGTAGTATGCCACTGCAATGCTGCTACAATGCAGTGTTATGCTCTTTTTATTTTCATTGCGTACAGTGTAGTTAATTTGGAAGGATAAGGGATTTTGGATGATATTCATTTCTTAAGGTAATATTTGTCGCATCATTAAAATCTCTATTTTAGAATCGAGTAACAAGCTAAAGTGATACTTTTTATTTTTTCCGCTGCACTTTGCATAGCCTCCCCAAGTATTTACATTTACATGTTGATTATTAGTGATGCTGTAGGTAAGCTGTTGTAGCTGTAAAGAGAGACAGAGCAGAACAGCGGAAGAGAGGAAGGTTTGGAAATTACCTTGGGAAAAACTGTTCACCAACCGTAACCTTTTAGAGATTTTGAGGTCACATATGTCTGTTATAAAAAGGTATACACAAATGCAACAGCATGTGTTTGCATTCCTTGGACACATACATTTACACCCTAACCCTTGCTTCTTTTTTAAATGCACTCCCTGTACGATCACGCGCTCACAGACCTGAGGTCTGTGTTTCAGCTTTGACAATAGGTCAACGTGGGGCTGCACACCTGTCTGGAAAAGATGTTGTCAATTGTAGTCCGAAGAAGAACATTTTGTGCCAAAAATGATATAGCACATCACATAGAATATATATAGGC
>NC_044049.1:10676102-10696102 GCF_902167405.1 Gadus morhua | reverse complement strand
CCGTCAGCTATTAGTGATTTAAATAGTACATTTTCAAAATGTTTTTCACCTTTAAACTTTAATTGAATTATTTGTGGGACTCACTTGGGTCAGTGGAAGTCCTACATGAGCATGGCTCTCATCGCTGCCTTGCTGATTTTCTTGCGGTTCTTCTTCAACCTTCTCCTACGCTGGTTGGGCCGGGCAGGGGCCCGGGGAGCGTCTGGGGTCACCGGGGTCGGTGTGGTGGATGGAGATGTTGTCACTGGGTTTGAGAACGGGGATGATACTAAGTTAACATTCAACATGTTTCACAACTCAGTTTAAAATTACGAGAAGTCACGGAAATTATACATTTTCTAAAACGGAAATTACAAGGTATTTTTCTTCAGTTTTCTATTTCTTTATTATGACTGCTGAAAGAAAAGGCTTTTGCTATAAACCGAACCCTATTAACATACCTATGTTTTGCGTTGTTGTTTGCAGATGATGATGCTGTTTGTATTGAAGGTGAGGCTGTTGCCCGCTCTCTTTCTCCTGTTCCTTCTCTTCCTCTTGTTTCAGTTGTTGCAGCCGTATGAGCTCCTTCTCCCGGTCCAGCCTCTTGTGCAGGAGCAGAAGCTCCCTTCTCTCCTCCTCTAGCTGTGCCTCCTCCATTTGTAACTTCCTCTCTTGCTCTGGGGTTTCATTTCCTCCATGCCTTCCCTTCCCAGGAGGATCCGGGTTGGGCTCCTTTGTCGGTCGGAATCTACTTCCGCCACCGTCCTGATTGGACGCAATGGAGGGAACTTGCTGGTTCGGAGTGTCGAGATCTTTCTCGTGGCTCTTTGGATCCGTCGATCGTTCACCTCCCCTCTGAGTCTCTCGATGCCTGTCTGCATTCTTCTGTAGTCCCAAATCCATCCTGGCCCTTTCCTCTGTGCTGTTGAGCGATAAGGACGGTTCCACCGCACCTCCCGGCCCCTCGATGCCTGCACCAGGTACATCCAAAGGAGACGAGGTCGGACCCCATTGCCCCGCACCTTTCCCTTGTATTCCCGTGCTGTCGTTGGTCTCCAGCAACCTGCTGGCGTTATGCACCCAGTGGGGCGTGTGCAGAACAGCCCCCCCAGAGTGCGAGGCTCCACCGCCGGCCCCGGCCCCGGCCCCAGCCGGGCTGTAGTGCTGCTCCTCCTCCGGCGGGGTGAACGTGTCACCTCGGGGGCTCCAGTGCTGTTCCAGCAGCTTCTCCAGGTGGACCCTCTGGTTCTTCTTGATCTCGTCCTGCCGATGCAGCTCCTCCTTAGAGTGTGACTTGCCCTTTGAATGAGAAAAGCAAAGTTCTTAAGTTTCAAGTCATAATCTGATTCAGAGAAGGAACAATTATAATTCATAACAAAATGATATAGGCTGTTAAAAAAGTATCATCATTTATTTGAATTGTGTGAATCAGTGTGTAAAGCATATCAAATTTTCATCAACACATGGTCTTATCTTAACTTAACAAGATTAGCTAGAGAGATTTACGTGTAAATATCTGTACTTATACCAACAAACGCTGCCTAAACTCACAACGAAAACTTCAAAGTATCAAAGAGAGGTACAATAAAATACAATACAGTGCTATTCATACCAGGCCCTGTTGCTGGTCTATGGTTTGGTTGTGGTGTTGGTCCTTGTTGGGAACCGGCCCTCTTCTGGAGGATTTCTTCTTGGGCGCCGGAGGTCGTGGCACCGGCTGGCACCGGCACTCCACGTGGTCCACCACCGACACCACAGCTTTGTTGTAGGTTGGCTTCTGGTTGATGTACTGGATCTTCATCACCTTCCGGTCCACCAGAATTGGAACAGGTTACGTGTTAAAAGGTGCATGACATGTAAACAATGCTTTGGAATTGTGATCTGACGTTAGTCTACTATGTGTTTCAGAGAGTGAGGGCGGGAAAACGATCGCTGAGGATGTGGTCAGTTCAAGTCAACTCTTTATATAATGCATGTTTCATGCACAAGGCAGACTCAATGTGCTTCACATAAAAACATGTCATTCAATTGAATAAAACAGGCTTTCAAAGAGTGCATAAAATACATTTAACAACTGGATTTAAAATCCTCAACGAAAGACGTCTGAAAAACAGGATTTAAAAGAATGCATGAAAGACATTTTTAAAGTTAAAATTACATTATAGTATAGCAGAAAGCAAGGGTGACCTTGACCTTGTTTTAAATGTTGTCAGGTTTTGAGCAAGTCTCATGTGTTTATTTAAACAGTTTCTGTTCTGAAACAGTGGATCTTTGAATGGCCTCGTGTTACATTTGCATGCTTGATGCATGCCTTATACCTTATATGTTTCAAGCTGTTTGAAGGAGATGTTTTTACCTTGAGAAGGTATAGTGAAATGTGAACTATCTCAATTTTTGACACAGTAATGACTATTCATTACATACAAGGCTGAAAGTACTTCCGTCCGCAGTTTACCTGAAGGTGTGCGTAAGCAACACACCTCCCACCTAATGACGTGCATCCTCATCCACTCTAAAGTCACTCTGCATAAAAGCATCTTCCAGGATGATTAAATGGTCTCACAAATCAGACTTTAGATTAATATCTAAAATCTGATATGCATATTTTTCTTCTAGTTTTTCTTCACTAGAATATCCCAGCAACGAAACAGGAAACAGGACATAATTCCGGCCTTTGCATTCCTGGTTTTGGCCAAGGCGGTGTGCCATTTTCCCGCAGAGTTTCTGCTATAACATAGTAGTATCATAGTAACTGCTGGATCCCAGATTACTAACTAGTTCATAGAATTGTGTGCGACTGGAAGGTGCGTGTTGTGTACCTGCAGGTATCTGGTGTGTGTGAGCACGGGGACACACTGCAAGGTGTTGCCGTTGCAGCAGCCAGAACACCTCTGCACCTCCACGCACGGCGGCCATAACAGGAAGTGGGCGTTGCTGCGGTCTAACATGTCCCGGGTCACTTCCACCACCTCTGTGCGGACCTTGCACAGAGCCTGCTGGGCCGGCTGGGCGTCTGAAGAAACACATGATCAAAGACCATTAGATACAAATGACTCACTAGTGATGGACTGTAATCAGATAAGATGAAGCACTTTATTGATCCCGGACGGGAAATTCCTTGCAACAACACCAAGTACAGTTGAAAAAAAAAACGGATACAAAAAAGGAATTATATGAAGTATGTTGAAACATAATAATAGTAGGAGAGGTACAGATTGTCTTAATGCTGTTGAGAATTGCAGTAGAGGAATAAATAGGCAAAGAAGTACAATTATAGAAGGAAGTAAGTTATAACTATTACTATTAATTATTAGAAACAGTTCTATGACAGAAGTATGCATAGCAGTATGAGTAAGGGGGTGTGGGGGAGGGCATGCTAGTATAGTTGCTATATGGTGTTTGACTCCCAGCCGAAGTTAGCGGGTTAGATTCCCAGTGCCCAAAGTCAACCTTAAGACATCCTTGAGCAAGATACCTAACTCCAACATGATCAAATTTAGATAAAATCATTAACTGTAATTTACATTCGATGCGTGTATAATAAATGACAAATTCAAATAACTGATTAAAATGTCACGCACAGCTCTGATTAAGCAATTGAACCTACTTCTTTAACGTATTTCATCAGGACAGTTTCAGTGTGTGTTAATAACACTGAACCATGATGAATTACAGTCATACTTAAAATTGCAGAATATCCTACAGTTCCACAGTATTTTTTATCGTGACCTAGCAAAAAACAAGACAATCGTGTGGTTATCTTGGTTTTGATCACATCCCGTTGTGACTAAAACCAAGCCAACTCAGAATAATGAGGAAGAAGAACTTCTATGGGCATGTACCAAAACCTTTTCCCAAGTCCTCCTCCCTATGTGCCTTATTCATGTGCCTTCATGATTCTTAACACTAGCCTGCTCGGGAGCTGGTGTTTAAAACAAAGATGGCTGCCAGAAGAATAAGGCGCATTGCACTTCAGCACCTTGATGAGACGAGCCAGAAAAAGGAGAAGTGTGGAAATGAGAGAGCCACAATGCATCAGCAACATTAAAGGTGTTCTCCTCTAAAACTGCCTCTGAAGCTCACTAAGTTAAAGGGCCGGGATAATATATATCTAGGAGAACATCTGGAGATTTAGGTGAACGCTAAAGGCTTGATAAAGGACAACTAATGAAATGCAGCCAATTTTCTCATAGGAAAATCAGGAATTCTCCATGTCAGCACGTCCACCTTCTCTATTGCTGACAATCATCATGCTAATGATGCTTATGACACTTAACATTTATCACCCTGGCAGACTTGTCTCTGGTCGGGAGTGACTGCAATGTGATAGCCAACATCTTTTCAAGATGCGTGTGATCTGAAAAGCCCCGCTGCCTCTTTGAAAGGGTGCCATTAAGTCTCTATTTGTATTGCTACAAATTAAGATTAAGACCTTTGAGGTTCGGCGACCTTAGCATTTACAAACACACCCAAATGTGTGGTTTTATCTGAAAGAGTTTGCAGGAAACCCACAATCACAATGAACTAGACCAAGACATTTGCAAAATTACATAGCAATAGAGCAGAAATAAAATCAGTTGAATCTAGAGTTAACGCCCTAGAGCTGAAAGCAGTGTCAACAGTACCAGTAGTTAAACGGCTCAGAACATAGCTGCAAAAAATAACTGTGCATTTATAATGTACATAGAACTATACTTGTCTAAACATACACAATGTTTATCTAAATGTCATCAATGGTACCGCATCACTTTGACACTTTATTCTAAGTCATTTAGCTGACCGCAGCAATACATTTTGGAGGGACTACAAAAGACGGTGAGTCAAAGTTACCAAACAATAAATAAACTAAAGAGTAGCAAGGAAAGCAAGAATTGAGTATCTTTGTTGTCGATGTGGTTATGAATGGAGGTCAAGTTTACAGTAGTAATACCAAAACAGATTGCTTTGCCTAAGATAAGCAAGGTGTAAGAAGAGGAGGTTTTAATGTTAGTGGTTGGGGGAGGGCTGTGAACTTACTAAGGCTCCTTGGTGACCTATGACCTCCTGGGACAGGGGAGCCCTCTTCCTCCTGGTCTGCGAGCAAACAATTAACACGATGCGTCAGCATGGACGCATCTAAATATAAGCTATTGTTGATTTGTGCGGTTCTGTACAGATGACGTGTTCATTTCAGGCTCTCTCTCTCTCTTTGTTGTTCTCACTCATTCTTTATCAGACTATGTGTGAATGTGTATATAGGCAGAGAGAGAGAGAGAGAGAGAGAGAGAGAGAGAGAGAGAGAGAGAGAGAGAGAGAGAGAGAGAGAGAGAGAGAGAGAGAGAGAGAGAGAGACAGAAAGAGTCAGAAGGGGTGTTAAATACTAGTTGTTCATAATTTCTATCAGCCCTGGATGAACAGGCCGGTCCATGAGACTGTTAGTATAGCTGAGAATGTTTCTGTCAGCACTACTTGTGCGTCTTGACTGAGTATTGCTTCCACTGTTTGTTAGTCACAATTACCGCAGAGAATGTGTCACTGTGTGTTACTTTTCCGGTAGCGATTAACCAGTTTAGCATAGTTAACTAAAAGCAATCCATACTTCCTTGATTTGGTCCCTCAATACTTTATACTCATACGTTCTCAAATATAGAATACTCATTCTGATAATAAAAAGCTAATTGTATGCTGACTAAGTTGAATCTGTAAATAACATTTTATAACATAAATAAACATAAATGATACACCCTTTGTGTCCTTTTACAGCACTCATGTTTAAAAAAGAATGTTTTACTTGAAACTTTGATTTATCACTATAGTTGTGATCATCTTGAACATGCAAACAAATAATCTTTATTTTTTGGTTTCTTTACGCCATTAGGTGAGAGTGACATAGTTACCCAGGGAGTCGGAGAACAGCAGCAGCTGCAGGTCCTCGATGGAGGTGATGGAGCTGCTTCTAACCAGGTCCACCAGTGCTGCAGGTAGAGGGTCCACCTGGCACACACACACACACACGCACGCACGCACGCACGCACGCACGCACGCACACACACACACACACACACACACACACACACACACACACACACACACACACACACACACACACACACACACACACACACACACACACACACACACACACACACGAGATAAGAGATATAATGATCAGGAAAAACAGCAGAAAGTTTTTAATTCTCCCAGTCAATATCAGGATCATGTCAAAGACATCATGATCAAGATAGAAACAAGTTTAAAGCTTTGGGACTGCTTGCTTTAAAACAGTGTGAATATGCTCATTCAGAATGCAAATCAACACCGTGGCTACCATAACAAGCAGCTAGGAATCTCCTCTCATAGAGAAAGCTTGTCCTAAACAAACCCCGGCCATGGCCATGGTGTTGTAGCATGCCTTTAGCATTCTCTGTACGACTCCTTCTCAGGACAGGTGTAAAAGAACAGCGCTGCTTGAAGTGTCAGTGTGTCACTTCCACCACTACCACCACTACACCACAACCTTTGAGAGAGTGCAGCAATAGTTGAAGAGACCTTTAGCCCCGCCACTGCTGCCAAACAGACAGCCAAGCAAGCAGCACTCCCAGAGCATGACTGTGTAAGTAGGTGTGTACTGAAGTCAACCCCCCCCCCCCCCCCCCCCCTATGGTCAGTGGAGGAGGAGGAGAAGGAGGGGGTTTGGGGTAAGGCATTAGCTCGGACACCCACACAATGGTCACTAAGACGGGGTGGAAGGGCAGTGGGGGTTGGCCGTAGGACTATTGGCCTTGTGTCTTCCTCTCATCTGCTAACATTTAGGGGTCAGAGGAGCCAGGAAGGAGCCAGGAAGTGGTGGTTGAGAGGGGGAATAGGGAGGGAGGGGGTGGATCTGTTTGGAAAAAAGAGGGGATAATAGATGAATAAAAAAAGGGGGTTAAACGTGGGCACGAGGATCAGACGTGGGTCGGGACACTTCCTCTGATTGATTTAAATGCTGTGGGTTGGGTGTTGATTTTTTTCTTTCTTTTCTTTTCTTTCGATGTTCGGTGACGAGATGGAGCCAATGGAGGGGGTAGGATCGTATCTGAATGTTGAATTGTGTTATAGTGTGTCGATAAAGTTACTATTGAACTGAAATTCAATAAATGTTCGATAGACATCACAAAACCAGAATCCACTGTTCATCAGTAATAACTCATCAAAAACTTTATGCCACACACAGCCACAGCTTGTCCCCTGAATCACTTTTAAACAAAAACTGAGTTTCAATGGCTACTACTACACAATTGTTTCCAGCGGTGTACAGTTGCGGTCCAGTAAACCTGTCTTCCAACTGTAGCGTGTCCTTCATTCACTTTTCTCAGGGTATAACATAATGAACTCCTGTGGGAAGCCAGAGGGGTTTGTGCTACAGAGGAAGTGGTGGTCCATGCGTAAACACAGGATTCCCACCCTGCCTGTACTGTACTCCATTCACCGTATGCCGCTTCTGATTGGCTGAGCAGACAGTGCATTACCATCTCCATTGTCGGAGCGCCGATGCCCCAGAGGACCGCTTGGCCGGGGTTTCCTCCCCAGTGCCACAAGGAGGAACCCAGCCTGGATGGTGATTATGGGATGTGTGCCTTTTGTTTGCAGCAGTGCTGCTCGCTGTCATGGCGATTAGCGTCCGAGCAGGAAAATTGCGCAATGGGCACGAGCTCGGAGCTAACTAATAAACGAAACAGATGCGATAAACGCAATGAACTCACAGCAATCACGCGTAAAGGATGAATTTGGTTCTGTTCCAATGGAAACCTTTTCCTCAGGCTCTTTAGAACAGGTTTTGAGAGCATTTTTTAAAAATGATACCCCCACAAAGGTTGAGGGTATGATACACCACCAGAGCTTCACACGGCTGAGCATCAGCATGGCAGCATCCAGGACCAAAATGGGGTCAATGAGGACCATGAAGTTTGTCTGAGTGAAAAGTTCAGCTGTGCCTTAGCATCCTACCCCATATGGAGCTGTTAGCTTTTAGCCGTCAGCTGTTCTAGATAATTAGTTTGTGCAGATGCTGGAACAGCTGGCTGCCTATGTGCCTGCCTCTTCTTCTTTGTACTGCTCTTACAGAACAGAACACATAACGTCTGCTGTATTTCACAGCTGGAACCCAAAATAAAAGATAAGTCCAATAATGTCTAATAATGTTCGTTTCCTTACAGTTTTTTAATGTTGTTTCATGTTCTTTATGTGGTGATACATGTGATAATACAAATTGATGCAATAACTGTATTTTAAGACGCATTGTAGGGCTATTAATCGAATTTAAATTTTAGCGTCAAACGATCACAAAACTAATGTAACCGAGTTTTCAAGTTTCTTTTTCTGTAATTTTTTCTTTTTATTATAGAAGGTGCACAGCTTGATACATATCTGGTACTTATTTAAGATTTGATTTTTTTTCTTTCAGTTAGTTATTATTTGGGAGAGACATTCTGAATAAATACATCATCTTTTCAAACTAAAAAATAATCGTTTGAATAATCGTGATTTCAATAATGACCAAAATAATCGTGATTATGATTGTTTCCATAATCAAGCAGCCCTTACGCATTGTATGAAAGATTGCATTTTGAAAATGTTTATCAGTCTGGAATCTCTCAGTACATTTCGTTATCAATGGGCACAGATCAAGATGCCTCTGATGCAATTGGATAGGCTGTAAGGTGGTAAACTTTCCCAAATCTTGTCGGAAGATCCATAAACACATCTTTCGTATCAATAAAGGGTTAGCCTTGCAGTTGTTCTTCAAGAGGTCTTCGGCAGCCATCATGCTTTTTTACGAAAATGTCTCAAGGGTATTCCTCTGTTGTGATTGTTGTGATTTGCCCAAATTTGGTCAGAGCGACTATAAATCTTCTTGAACGGGAGGGGGGGACCAGATGCATCTCTCAGAGGAAATAAAACATGAGATCACAGATTCATCTGGTTCCCAAATGAATGAAAAACCGAATTAAGTCACATGTTAAACATGAAGAAGTATCTGCATTTCATTCCAATGTCCAGCTTGATAGAAACTGTCAAGTTGATACATTGCAGAAGATGAAGACTAGCCCCTGTCACACTCCTGGGGAGGTTCTCGCGTCCTGGGGCTCTACTGGACAGATTGAGCGATGCCAGGTACACACGATGCAGTGTTTGGTGAGGCGCGGGGGGGGGGGGTGAAACTAATGACGTTTAATTATGGAGGGTCTAGTTTGGGGCTTGCATCCAGAGACAGCCTTGGTGCACAACATATGTCTGTCCCTGGGAAAAAACGTGTGCCATACGCATCAGTACATGTGGAGGTGATGTGTCTCCAACTCCTTCTATAGAACTACCGGTTCCACTGGAACCATTGCAAAAGAAAACAAAAACACACAGGTGAGATGTGAGATACATTCAACGTAGACACATCGTGTTTCTGCCTATAAGCGTGGTTAGCAATTATGCCCTAGCTTCAGAAAGGAACTCAAGTGTATGTTCACCGACTCATGATGATTTGATTTGTTATAACTGCACTTCCCTGGAAATAGCTACTGAATGAACATGACTGAACATCACATTCTTTGATTCAAACTTCTCTACAGTAGGTCTAGGGAAATTCCTGGTTCTGCACCTCAAAGCCTGTGCAACTACTTTCAAGACACTTGAAACAATTTCCGACGATGGGATTTGGTCTTTACATGTGGTGCACGTTGCCTACAGAAGCTATAAAATGCATGTGGTTGAATGACAGACATCTTTAGTCAGCTGGGGTGTACAGGTTTCGCCCGAGAGTGTACATGTGCAACAATACAGGCCTTTTCCAGATGTTTCTTATAAAATATGTCCTATCTGATACAAGCAATACTACTTTTGTTGTGCACCAGCACACTGATTCTAAACAATGACTACGTCTTCCTTTGCGTCATTCAAACCAATCCATAGTTGGAGACCAGGCACTGACATCCAAGGAAAATCGATAACTTCCATTATGGAGCTATATCTTCCCAATGGAATATGTGTATGAATGGGGGTTACAAAAACATAGCCAATGCGATCATCCGTCTTGTCCTGTCATCGTGGGGTATAAAGGGGGTAACACCAGGGTTAAGGGTTGAAGTTGTGCAGGGGGAGGAGGGAAGGTGGTGGTGGGGGGGGAGTAGGCAATCCCAAACCCTGCCCTGAAGGGGATCCCTCACATGGAGCCTCTTAATGACATGTGCAGCCCTCTGTCTGGGGCCCGAGGAACTGGACAGGAAGTTATAGATCTGACTGGAAGAGCAATTCTTCAAGGACTATGGTCAAAGAGCTGCGCCCCTATTTGACTTGTTTGGATGTCCCCTTCCTATAGCTTGACTTTTGTGTTGAGTTTTGTGTGTGTGTGTGTGTGTGTGTGTGTGTGTGTGTGTGTGTGTGTGTGTGTGTGTGTGTGTGTGTGTGTGTGTGTGTGTGTACATGACCCATATTGTCTTGACCCCTACAAAGGTCACAGTTCCGACAAGTAAGGGGCCCTCAGATTCCCATTCAGATCAAATCTACAGACACAACTTTTTTAGAGAGATAAAAGAAGCGAGCATAGTCTGAACAGTAAAATCTGAATGGATATTTCACTGTTCTTGCAGAGATCTACTACAGACTCACACTTAGAATTGAATGAGCCTGGGAAGTTTTTAAAAGGGGCTTCACAACGTCGGTTTGAACGTGGAATTGGAGGGACTGCTCCAACGAGTCTGGGACTTCCGCGGCCATTCTATTTGAACTGCCGAGGAAGCTGTCCCTGCGGTAGCCATTGTGGAAAAAAACCCAATTACTGTATGCATCAATACAGCATCCTTCCTCCAATAGTGCTCCAGAAATTATAAAAATAAAAACGTTATGCGCTCACGTCATTTGGTGGCAAAAAATAGAACAGAATATGTTGAATAAGTTTTGGTTTCTTATCAATCATTTGGTTTGTATGTGCTACCCTCCTTGGCTGGAAATAATCAAAAGGTGTCTCGTCCTACACATTAAAACTATATTGGATAATAATCCAATGCACTAACTACAGTGATGCTTTTGCAATATGGAATAAATATGTCTAGCTGTTTCAGAATTAAGATTGAGAAGATCACCAATAGAATAGGTTTGATCATTCCATCCGAGCATACACATTTGATGACACTTAACAGACTGGAAGCTATTTTTGGTCTTTGGGCTTTGGTTTGCTTTCCATCTCCTTCACCAGGGGCGTAATCAGGAGATACACATGGTGTGGTGAAGATTCTTATTTAGGGTCTAAGGGGACTTGACCGGCCTGTATTACTGTTTTTCTCTTTGATAATCATGTATTTTGAGGGTTGTATTTTTGTTTATAGACTTCACAAGAAAGACATGAGGATGAATTGCTTCGACATACACGCCAAGCATTGTTCCAAACATGGAACATCCTACGCCAGACAAAGGCGTTGCTTTTTCAAATAAATTAGTTGTTGGTTGCCAAACATTGTATATTCTTAAATGGCTTCAAGTGTTGTAAGTCAATGCTTCTTCACAGGCTTCCACGAGTCGGTCACTACTTCACACCGCTTCATTTGCGTGAGCTTGACCAGTTGGAGCAGAGAGTGTGAGGGACTGCAGGCTCTGCCCAGGGAGAGGTTAGCCTAGTCAACGGTTGCCTGCAGGTCAATGGCGTGACAAAACCACAGACATTGTGAGGGCTTGATTGATTGAAAGCAGAAAAGGGAGCTTGTGAAGGCAGGCAGGGAGCTCACGGAACACGGCCCCATGGTTCCTGGTTTGTTAGACTGGTTGTCCCCACCCTCCACCCCATGCCTAACACTGGGTTGGTTCATGCAATGGTGTGAACTGGACTCCAAGTAGGGGAACATGTGGAAGAGTATTGGTGGGATGCAGACATCTGGAGGGGGGTGGTGGTGGTGTGTGTGTGGGGGGGGGGGGGGTCTAGTAAGAGAGAACAGCCAACAGCGGGGTTGTGTCTGTGTCTCCCCCCCAAAGACCCCATCACCACCCAAAACGCCCAAGGCACCCCTCCATAGAGTCCATTAATGGGAGAAACATTATTGTTGTGGATGGACCTCAACCTTCTTTATATTGATTGTCACACGCAGAGGACACACTGGACTACAGCCCTGAGAACTCTATTTTAGTGTCTGCTTTTTCTCCTTGCTTCTACTCTACTCTTCTTTCCCCCATATGTATTTAGATACTGTTTCCAAATGTTTTAAGGTATGAAGATGAATAAGTGCGTTATATTATCATAATCTGCCTTGTGGTTTTCCCCTATGGCTGTACTTGTGCTTGTGCAGGTGCTTTGTTTGAAGGAGAAGACTTGAGGAAAAGTTTTCTTTTGTTTTTTTGTGAACTCAATGGGTGTTCACATTTGACCAAACAGAGACAATAGAATATCCAATACCAAAGCGGAAAAGAGAACAATGGTATGCAATATAATAAAATAAAAGGGGAAAAAACAAAGCAAACACAAGAAACTGAATCTAAGTAGAAAAACTGAATCTTGTAATGTTTGCATTTGTAAAGCATGTAAAATACATATTGCAATATACTTAATAACGTGTGTGAAACTCACCCCGGCTGCGCCAGACACGCGCAGACACGCCACCAGCAACGCAAGCAGCCGTACCCACAAGCTCATCTCGCTGCCCAGCCTCGAGCCTCTCCGACGGACCGGGCATTTATGGAGGCGCGAGTCTCTCTCCTCAGCACTGGGCGCGGGGACAGCGGCTCGCCCTGTGCTGCTGCTGCTGCTGCGTGCGCCTTTTAGATCGACTCCCACACTGACTGTCGTGTCTCCAGTTATCAAAAGAATATAGCGTTTGTCCTCAGCGAGCTATAGTCTGCACGTGAACAGAGTCCATCAGATAAACTCGAGCGGCCATCCAAGTTTTTTTTTCAGTGACTGAAGACTTCACAGACGTGAGGCCGGCGACAAGTGGAGTCTTTCGCAGATTAGGGGGTTAACCTTCTGCGAAATGGATAAAAAAAAGTTGAGATTACATGGCTCTCGAACAAATGAACCACTGGGCACTAGGTAAACAAATCCACCAGAGCACAAAACCCCAAAAAACTGCCGGGGGGGGGGGGGGGGGGGGGGGGGGGGGGGGGGGATTACTGCTTCTCGTAGCCTATAAAGTATAAAAAAAATAATCTAATAAAATCCACTTGTCCCCTTGATTTAATTAGCTTTACCCCCTGTCAAAGTCCACAGGCTGTGCGTAACCGTAATAAAAAAATAGTCCCAAAAAATCCAGAGAACGGGGACCTGAATGTGTGAAATAACGGCAATGGACCGCAGTTTCCCCGTACTGGTGTTCCGAGAAGCCTTATCAACAACCAAGTCGCTGTGTGGCACGGTGCGTCCCTGCCCTGGGCCCGCCTGATTACACTGCTGCACCACCACAGTCTCCGACAAGAGTCTGCTCCGCACACAAACTATCTCTCTCCCGCCCCCTGTCTGAAGAATGGGTGATAATCATGTAGCCTGCATAAATACAATGCCTGTCTAGCAAGGGAACAAACCGCCGCATTCAAGGGAGACGCTGTCACCAGAATCGATTTGGTTCCAACGCAAGCTCGCTTGACTGCATGCATTGAGAATGCAATACAATAGCATTGGATTTAATTGAAAATGTTGACATTTTGAAATTAATTGAATTTAATTGAGATGAGTTGACTTTAGTTGATTTGAGTCGAGATGACTGAGTTTAATCAAATCTAACTGAGAATAGATAGAACATAAATTACGTTCAGAGTGAGACGTTTAACCCATTTCTTCTTTTATTTGTATAAGTATTTGTTTTCTTTACCACTTTTTGGTTGCTATGGCGGCGGTCCAGTCGTACGCAACGTAAGCAATCACACCTTTGTAACAAAGTAACGAAATAGAAACAGCTGAATTTATTTTTCACTCCCATCAAGCATGTCCCTGAGGCAGGCAGGCAAGAGTGTAAATTACATCATTTATTGATCATTAGCAGCTGGTTAGCTCTGACCACCGTCTACAACAACCCTGTCTACACACTTGCTTCATTATTGATCAATATGTGATTTAATATTGGACACACTACCCATATAGGCCTCCTCGTTCTATCATCCACATCGCTCTCCAAATGGGAATGATGTGTTGAGAGCCAGCAGCCTCTGATAATGTGGACGCAGCTTCAAATTTACCGTTTAATATGCCCTAGTCAGCAAGAAAAAAGACAAATTTAAGGTTAAACGGCCTATGTGGTTCCTCTTTTTCTACAGCACTACTGTAGCAATAAATAACGCACCAATTAATAAGAAAATGATTGTAAAGAACATCATTGTTCATTTAAAGAGTACACATTTCGGAAACATACAAATCAAAGGGAGGCATCTCGGCCTACTACATTCAAAGACATAATCCCAGCCCTTGCAGAGCTAAAGGGCCTTTCCTAAGGTCTAGGAGATATGGTCAAAGCCCACTGAAGGCCCTAAAGGTGATCTTAAATATCAGCAGTTATACTTAGAACCGTGACCTTTCACAATCTCTCATGTTTGGGGAACATTTCTTCACAATGTCTCGGCCGCTGTAGACCTGTAATTCCACATTGTTGAAGCGCTTGATATTGGGTATCCAAAAAAAAGGTTTCACGTCTGCAGACTTTGCTTTTGAAGACTTTCAAAGAACTGTATCGCATATAATAACAGGGTATACAAACATGAGCAAATTTCCACAACTTTTAAATAGGAGTGAAAACAAAACTTTGTACGAAAAGAAAAAAAGTAGGCCTATTGCCATAGAAATAAAGTAGTCACAGCTACTATTGAGAAAGGTTGGACATGCGTAATTAGTGTTTAAAACAGAAAAAGGAAATAGACATAGGTAAACTAATGTGTTTTGCATGAGCAAGGATATGACAAATACAATGGTCGTCATAGCTACGGGTGACTGTCCCCTCGTTTTCCATGAGGTCTAATCAAGGAGTGCGAGCTCCTGAATAATAGAAGGCTATTGTTTGTCCCGTCGGTGGGGTAGGAAACAGCGCGTGAGCAAGCACACTATATTTACATTGTGCTTCATGTCCACATGTCGTGTCCAAGGACACAGGCCCGTATGGGAAAATAATCATGAGCTCATAGGCTGCTTGCGAGGGAGAGTTTCTCAATCTGGAGGTGAAAGATCCACTTGTAAGGGCATTGTCACACAGTGACTTCCAATCAAAAGGTTGAATGTTCCCCGGAATAGCTAAGATCCAGTAGACCATATGCTAACATTATGCTAATCTAGTTTTCTGTGATAAATAATGTTGGACATTTTCCCTTTTGAGGTCATTGACTTTGGCGTTCAGATTCAAACAAACAAGGCAGAGGAAGGTGTTCGCCATGTGCTACATGTGTCAGTCACCGAGCGTGTCACAACACATCTTTATTTCCACTTTTAATGTTTTTTTATTGCCGACAGACAAGGACTTTTTGCTGTGTTCGGTTTCCAAGAAGGAAACAAAATCATCAACAAGCTTCATGCAGCTGGATGAGGAAGAGGATGAATGAGGGATGAAGTGGAGGAGGAGAAGGAGGAGCAGGGAGCATACAGGTCCATGACTGGAGGTGGGGATCTTCCCACACTCTCTCTCTCTCTCTCTCTCTCTCTCTCTCTCTCTCTCTCTCTCTCTCTCTCTCTCTCTCCCTCTCTCTCTCCCTCTCTCTCTCTCTCTCTCTCTCTCTCTCTCTCTCTCTCTCTCTCTCTCTCTCTCTCTCTCTCTCTCTCTCTCTCTCTCTCTCTCACTCTCCCACTAGAAATGTTGTGTACATATTTGTGTATATTTTCGTCATACATTCTTTCTGTCTTCTAGGGTTGGTTGTTGTCACAAGCTATCAAAGAGTGTCTGTCTTAGCCAGCACTACAACTTCTGTAGGACCCTCAAACACATGGATTCTGCAGAGCACAAGCAATCTAACACACACACACGTACACACACACACACACACGTACACACACACACAAACTCACACACACACACACACACACACACACACACACACACACACACACACACACACACACACACACACACACACACACACACACATACACACACACAAACACCCCTGTGAATCTCACTTCCACATCACAGTTCGAAGCTACAAATCAAATGGTGGACAGCTGTCTGTGTTTGTTTGTGTGTCTGTGTGTGCGTGCATGCGTGTGTTTGTGTGTTTGTGTGTGTGGTTGTGTGTTGTGCATGTGTGTATGTGTGTGTGTGTGTGTGTGTGTGTGTGTGTGTGTGTGTGTGTGTGTGTCTACGCGAAAGTCATATTTGTGTTTTCAAGCTGTTTGTGGATTTCTGTATATAAAAGGAACTGCACATGTTTTTTGGTGCAAAGATACAATTGTGTAAAACCCGTCCCACAGACACATGCATATAAACCAACAGACACCGATTCACACACACATGCACAAAAACATAAAGAGACACGTGCATATGAACAAACGCAAAAGTTAATGAAAGCGCAATCAAACAAAAACATTTGAGGACATTTGAGGACATTTGACGAACACAAACACACAAACACATTCCCAATGACAAACACGCAAAGCACAAACAAAAGCAGGGGTGCAAATACAAAATGACAAGCACAAACATACATGCACACAAACTCAAACACGCATACACACACATGCACACACACACAAACACACACACACACACCCACAGACAAACACACACAAGCACACACACAAGCGCAAACAAAAACATACGCAGACACAAACACACACACCCCCACACAGACACACACAAGCACAAACAAAAACATACACACACACACACACACAGACACACACAAGCACAAACAAAAACATACACACACACACACACACAGGCGGGGGATGACAAGGACGGCATTTATACGCATTACAACCCGTCCTAACTGTCCAACCCAGCAGACTGCACCACCATTAATCTATTGGCTCACACTCGCACCCGCTGCCCCTACAGAGTGGACATCCCTTTCCCCCCCCCGGGGCAGCACAGAGGAGCCCTCTATGGCCTCCGACCGACGCAGAGATGACAACACTCGCTGAAACCTTTCAGAAAAGTGATCTACAGAAGGTCACCGCAGCCGGAATCTTCCGGCGAACAATGGCGGCATTTGATTCACATTCGTCTTTTTTTCCCGCGGCTGGCTGAAGAGCTTCAGTGGTTAATTTCACGCATTAAACACATAATTTGGATTCTTCCTCCTCCTCTTCTACTTCTTCTTCTTCTTCTTCTTCTTCTTCTTCTTCTTCTTCTTCTTCTTCTTCTTCTTCTTCTTCTTCTTCTTCTTCTTCTTCTTCTTCTTCTGCTTCTTCTTCTTCTGCTTCTTCTTCTTCTTCTTCTTTTTCTTCTTCTTCTTCTTCCTCTGCCTTGTTCGAGGAGCCCCCGCACCCGCCGGCCACCCCCCCCAGACCACTAACTGTCAATTTGTGAAGATATTGAACATGACGGTATTTGTGTTGTACTCAGAGAGCATCTGAGGATAGTCTTTGTCATGGCCCTTGTGAGTGACTGTGTGTGTGCGTATGTACCACACGCACATGTTCTGCTTCTGGAATTGATAACCACGTTAACTTGCGGTAAATGCAGTAAATGTCCACAAGTGAATGTGTGCGCTCGCGTCACGATGCGTGTACATCCTTGCTGAAATGCGCTGTGTGTGCATGTGTCCTCTCATATCTGCGTGTCAGATATGGAAGAAGTGCAGAGCAGTAGTTGTCGTAGGCCTACTGTGGTTCGAATCCCGGCCCATGAGTGGGTCAGAAACGATGACCATGTGGACCTTTGGATTGATACAATAAAAATGAAAAAAAGAAAAATGAAAGAATGAAAAATGCAACGGTGCAAGACCACTTTTCATCTTGTGATTTGAATTGTATTATTCGTATGGTTGAATTTTGCAAAATGGGATAGCATGTAGATTAACAATATATTGTATGTTTAGAGATTATGATCTCTATCTTATGACATGGCAATCCATTGCATTGCTTAAAATGCATAAAATATTCGGTGGGTGTTGGGGGTCAAACACACCTCCACAGGTGGGTCATGTCAAGAATAAGGTTTGGTGTAGTGGGAAGCAATTGTTTCAAGGATTAGTCAAGGGGATAATAAATGCCTTAGCGACACGTGTCCAAGCGGAAGAGCTAATAGTTGTAATAAGAAGTCATTAGTTGACCTGTGGCCTTCCACTTGCACCGGCTCTTAGGTTTCCCCAGAACACGGCAGCAGGAATGTCGCCGCATAGGATCGGATTGAACGATTGATCCGATCAGGATCGATTGTTCAAGAATATCAGGAGAGTCAGAACATCAGAGGGACATTCAGATGAAGCAGAGGAAAACCTGCTGAAATCTCTATAAAATAGACGGATAAGATAGATAACAACTTTACATTTCTTTGTTATAACAGCCCAGCAGCAGTGGAAAACAGAGGATAAGATACAATAAAAATACAAAGTTCTAATGAAACGTTAGTATAATGTTTTTAATCAAATTCTATAAATTGGACAAAGTCCAAAAAAACGGAAGCACCATCTTTTGCTGATGTTTAAAAAATGGACAAATGATCAACAATGGAATCTTTGCAAACATTGTGAATGAAACATGAAAGGTGAAAAGTGTTCATTAAGATTTTAATGAATGTTCCTGTGGCTGTCCTGTAGCCAGCTAGCCTGTCGACTAGCATGTCAGCTAGCCTGTCAGCATCTCCCCGTCGGGAAGTTCATTGGAAATTCAGCATAAGTGTTTAATCTTTTAATAGTACAGGTTGGATGCCGGAAGGATGGAGGGGGAAGGGGAGGGGAACTTGAATGATCTGCTGGGGAGGGTTGGAGGGGGGATCAGTACAGGGGTCACAGTGTAAGTGAGCCCCTTGAGAGGATAAATTGTACCCAGAGATGCCTCCCCTCTCCACTCTCTCTCTCTCTCTCTCTCTCTCTCTCTCTCTCTCTCTCTCTCTCTCTCTCTCTCTCTCTCTCTCTCTCTCTCTCTCTCTCTCTCTCTCTCGCTCTCTCTCGCTCTCTCACTCTCTCTCTCTCTCTACCCCACCACCAAAACAAGCCCCCCTACCCCCATACCCCTGCTATACCCCCTACAACCGGGGACATTATCCACGGTTGTTCCCCAGAGAGGAATGCTCCCAGCACGGGGTGCAAGGGCCTCTATTCCCCCCACCCCACCCTCCCCACTCAACAGGCCAGCAAGGGTCTGTCAGCAAGGGCCCAAAACCCAGACTGGAAGAGAGGGAGAGGGAGAGGGAGAGAGAGAGAGAGAGAGAGAGAGAGAGAGAGAGAGAGAGAGAGAGAGAGAGAGAGAGAGAGAGAGAGAGAGAGAGAGAGAGAGAGAGAGAGAGAGAGAGAGAGAGAGAGAGAGAGAGGGAGAAGGAGAGAAGGAGAGAAAGAGAGAGAGGGAGAGAGGGAGAAGGAGAGAGAGAGAGAGAGAGAGAGAGAGAGAGAGAGAGAGAGAGAGAGAGAGAGAGAGAGAGAGAGAGAGAGAGAGAGAGAGAGAGAGAGAGAGAGAGAGAGAGAGAGAGAGAGAGAGGGAGAAGGAGAGAAAGAGAGAGAGGGAGAGAGGGAGAAGGAGAGAGAGAGAGAGAGAGAGAGAGAGAGAGAGAGAGAGAGAGAGAGAGAGAGAGAGAGAGAGAGAGAGAGAGAGAGAGAGAGGGAGAAGGAGAGAGAGAGAGATAGAGAGAGGGAGAAGGAGAGAGAGAGAGGGAGAAGGAGAGAGAGAGAGGGAGAAGGAGAAAGAGAGAGAGAGCAAGTGAGTCCTAGAGAAAGGAGGTGATTGATGTCGAAGAATTGCAGGAATGCACTCTACAGTGAGACGGCTAGTAGGAGGCAGAATGAGGGGACAAGTAGAGAGAAAGACAGAGAGAGAGAGAGAGAGAGAGAGAGAGAGAGAGAGAGAGAGAGAGAGAGAGAGAGAGAGAGAGAGAGAGAGAGAGAGAGAGAGAGAGAGAGAGAGAGAGAGAGAGAGAGAGAGAGAGAGAGAGAGAGAGAGAGAGACTTAGAGACTTAGA
>NC_044049.1:10666102-10668602 GCF_902167405.1 Gadus morhua | reverse complement strand
TCTGAACTGTTTTATAGAAATTGATGGAATTTTAGGTAAAGTCACAGGTATTGCATGCACAGACTCAGGCATTGTCAACATACGGTTTCGGGTCAACTCCTCTGATGGAACCATATCTGATCATGAATCGGTACGTGTCCATTGGCCACACTAGAGTTCTGCTATTTAAAGGACGACAAGAAATGCAACTGAGAGAGGCTTACTTCCTTCCAGGATGACCCCCGCACTCAGCTAGGTTCTTCCATAAGAGAGTGCTGTTCTGTACGTGTGTGTATGCACGCATTATTTCCAGGAGAAACTGACAATTAGCAGGATGAAGGACAGGTGGAATGTGGTTTTAATCCTCCAGGATCAGATAAGAAGTGCTGAAGTTACTAAACACGCTACAGAGGCTATGTGTTGAGTGTATATTATTAGTGGATATGGTAATCCTGCTCCATACGCTAACCCAGACACACACACACACACACACACACACACACACACACACACACACACACACACACACACACACACACACACACACACACACACACACACACACACACACACACACACACACACACACACACACTGACACACACACACACACTCCCTTCATGGGGGACTGGCAGAGATTGTCAATAGAAAGAATTCTGCTAAAGCGGAAGCTACATTTACTAGACCTGGATGTAAAATGACTAACCCTCTCCCCCTCCCTTTCCACTTCCTCCTCTTCTCTCCCCTCCTCCTCCTCCCCCCCCCCCCACCTCCTTCATCCTCTCCATCTCCTCCCTTCCTCTTCTCCTCCCTCCTCCTCTCCTTCCTAGCCCTTCCCTTTCTTATGGATCATCCTCCTTTCTTCTCCTTCGGTCCTACCCTCTCCTTCCTCCTCCTCCTCTCCCCCCCGTTCTCCTTCCTCCCACCACCACCTCCTCCTCCTCCCCCTCCTCCTCCCCCTCCTCCTCCCACCTCTTCCCTTTTCTGAGGAGTTTGTTTGTCCTCCCAGGCGTGCCAGGTGTCTTCCTGCTCAGCTTCTTGTTCCGCCCGGTGGAGGGCTGGTCGAGGGCCAGTGGGGGGGGGGGGGGGGGGCCCTTGTCCTCTATGACTCAGGTGTGGAAGGGTTTCCTCCCTTCGATGCAATGCATCACACCACACACGAACACTTGATGATACTGCTTACACACCAACATTTTCCCATGCATATGTTAATGTAGATGCATCCCAAATATAACGGAGTGTGAGTAAAACAGACACTCACTAAAAAATCCCATATCACATGAGTGTGTCACTTTACATACGCATGCAAGAACACATACACGCACACAATCCCCCATAAACAAACACACACACGCACACACACACACACACACAGTCAAACTCACACACTCACGCACAAACACACACTCACTCAACACCCAACCCCTTTCTCCTCATTCCAACAATAACACAACAGACCTTGCTTCCTGTGCACGGGCACAAACAATGGTAGGATAGCTTTGATGGCTTTGGATAGTTTGTTGAAGTTCCTCTCCCCCTCCCCCTCCTCCCCAACCACCACCTCCACCTCCAGCTCCACCTCCGCACCATCCGGTTATCAGGGGTTAGCATTAGCACATCAGCCGCCGCAGATCCTGACCACAACCATGTTCTGTGGAGCAACCACATCCGTGACCGGTAGTTCAGGATATCAGGGGTGGGGGGGGGGCGGTGAGTGGGGGATGGGGCATTGGTGGAGGAGTTCCGAGCGGTGTGAAGTACACCGTGTTGTTTTAGGTGTCTGGGAATACGCAGGGCGATATGGACAATGATGTATACTCTTCCGTCTGTGAGCTAGCTCACTTCATACAGGCCCCGTTTATGGGTTACCAAACATCGGAACGGTCGCTTACGTAGAGTAATTGCGGCTGGTTTGGCTTATGAATGACAGAATGTAGACGGACGGAAGGGGACAGGATAGTGTGGGTTGGACTCCTAGCCAAAAGGTTCTAGGTTTGATCCCCAGTGACCGAATTGTAACATGTTGGTATCCTTCAGCAAGACTCTACAACCTCTACCAATTTAAATTGATTGTCAAATCTCTTCGAAAAAAGCATCTGCTAAATAGTGAATAGAAAATATACACTATGTAAGAGGTGGGGAAGTCTCCCTGGTTCATTGGCTGATGATTAAATATAAAAATGTGAAACCAGCAAATAACCATGAAAAGCATGACAACGCCCCAAAAGACCTAAACCTCAAGACGACACAATCTACAGTTAAAGATCCTCGGACGATGTCCAGGATATGGGCTGGTCTGGTAAATATTCTCACAATCAGCCCTGAAACATCTCATCCAAGAAGAAGACAATACGCATGGATAGAAACAAAGTATTGTCTGACTTCTGTGTTTACAGTGAAGTAAAATGTATCTATAGCAACTGAGCTGGGAACAGATGTCCTGCACTGGTACATCCCACTTGCACACACGCAGCATGCGACAGAAATACTCTTCTTCGCACATAATGCATTATAATGGATT
>NC_044049.1:10583602-10658602 GCF_902167405.1 Gadus morhua | reverse complement strand
TGAAGTCTGTCTGCTTCTGCACATTCTCTCTCTTTCTCTCTGTCTGTATCTGTCTCTCCCTGCAACAGTCTCTACTGCCCCTTTTCCACCGGCGGGTAAACTTCGGACCCAGCACTCCTCAGCCCAGTAGTGAGGGTGCGGTATAGCCCAGCTCAGTTACGGCTCGTGTGTCCACCGCCGACCAGTACCCTTATGGCAGGGCGGGGTTTAAAGGGGACATATTATGCCAGGTGTGAGTGTGATTAGCCTTACAAGCCGTTTCGAAAATCTGCCCCATATGACATCACTAGTGGGCGTGTCCACCTAGATCTGTGATGGATAGATCAGTCTACCAGCCTTCCCAGTGGACTGAAGTAAACGTTGCTCATCTATCCAGCACAGATCTAGGTGGACCCACCCACTAGTGATGTCATATGGGGCAGATTTTCAAAACGGCTTGTAAGGCTAATTACACTCACACCTGGTGGAATATGTCCCCTTTAAGCCGTATGGCGATAGCCGCGGCAGCTACGTAGAAATACCCAGAAATACCTTGCGGGTAATGTGTTTGTTTGTTATTATCCCCGTCGCACAGAAGTGCGATTCTGTCGACCAATCAACGGACGGTGTGTGTAGCTCAAACTTCGCCTGAGCCCATTCAGGCGTCTCAGTAACCCAACTGAGGAGTACTGCGAGACAAGTACGGCTCAATACGGCTCAGTCCGGATCACACCCACTTTTGGCGATGGAAACGCGACCCGTGCCGCACCTTTGCAGACTGAACCTACCCGCACCCTCCAGTGGAAATGCGCCCTAAGTCATCAGGGTAAGGCTCCTCATGCGGCAGACCATGGCTTTTCTCTAGCCTTCCTGCCTATTAAATCTGTATTCACCTAAGATTAACAGACCCATCAATATCTAAGATCGGTGTCCTTTGTGATAGAGACCTGGGCCAGCGGAGAGGGTCAAGGTACAGGCAGAGACAACATTAGACACGGCAAACACAGAACACATGAAGAAAATTCTTGAATCACGTTTAATAGGAAACTGACATAAAGACCAAAAATACATCTAAAAGTACTTTCAAAACCGACGTCACCGTCGTTTTTTTTAGGATTATATTGCCAGCAATGTTTGACCGCGACGTGATAGGGCAGCCGGACCATTGTTCCAGTCGACCTTGGGATAACAAGACCCAGGTGTCAAAGGAAAGATTACAGTGCCCCTGAAGCAGCCATGCTTACAGTCCTGACCACCACCACCTTCCCCTCTAGTCTTCGCAACAGTTTTTGACTCAAAGTCAAGAACAACAATGCAGCCAGGCAGTAAAAAAAATAAAGTGTGTCAGACATTTGAGGACCAGAAAGGCTTTGTGAGGACATTTTCATTACAGGTGGAGGGGGGGCTCTCATCGCAACAAGCTGGGCAGTACATTTTCAGGGGAGACTTATTGCCTCATCTACCACCATTAATATACTGGCTAATGAAAACAGCAGGTGCAATGGGTCCTCGGCGCCAGCACTCTTCGCTAATTCTGCTTTGTTCGCCGGGGCATAACTCGGTGGCGAAAAAAAAGTCCGCAAAAATAAGTTAAGAAAAAGGTAATAGACTTACAGTGCACTCAAACATTAGGCAATACCAAGAAGATGCATGGGAAACACGTCTTTTGGAACATTCAATATGTGGACAATTTCACGTGTCTAGCAGCAATATAGATTAGCATTTTGATCGGTCCACAGAACCAACCAATGCACAAACACACAGAAACCCATACTTAGCTTGAATTCAGCCTTCAACCTCTGCTGGGCCTGTAGCTATGCTTCCTAAAAGGGGGAAGATAAGATGATCCGTCCAAACCATGGTCACCAACCTGACGTTCCGAAAGCAGAATGAAACAAAACACTTGGGAGATAATTGTACTTGAGAAAAAATTCCCACAGAATTCCACGTTTCCATGCCTGTCTGGTCACCCCGCTTAGAGTATGTGAAAGAATGCAAGCAAGACACTGGGGGCCTTTTGGGGCCCCTATTTCTCATATTAATCCCCTTCATGGGCCCCTGGTGAATAGAAATACTGATGATTATGACATTACTACGATAAGAGTTGTCAACAAAAATAGAAAGTTGATCACATTGTATCACAACACATGCCAACAGAATTATCCCCCAGAGATAACAATCCTCAAACCATCCCAAGAGCCTCAGGATCAGCGGGAATGAGTTGTGCGTGTTTAAAGTGTGTGCCAAGTGATGTATGACACACCCATTTAGCAATGAGACCACACCGTTATAGGGATCATCTCAAAAATCCCCCCACGACCCGGCCAATTGTTCTGGACGCAAGAGCTCCGTGTGAGCCAGAAACCTCCTTCCAGAAGCTGTTGGAACGGGACCAGCAAACTTTTTTCCCACCAATGCGCTTCAATCTGCCAGGGTCGTCCAGCGCTGACCTCTGCTGGCCGGTTGTATATTAGAAGTGACCAAGTAATACTATCTCCCATTAGAGTAGGTACAGTGGTAGGCATGTGATTAGGGACCCATGCTAAAGTTGAATAAAAAGAGGAAAAACAATTAATCTTTTGGAAATTGATCTTAATGCCTAATTAAACAAATGAGGACAAATCCAACCTTTAAGGACACTGATTTGCTTTGTGAATGATTAATGTATCGGACATAAATAAATGTGCTCCATTTAAATACAGGGTGCATAGGTATAGACACCCCTAGGTATAGACACCCCTATGCCAGCCTCTTATAGAGGCTGGCATTTAACTTTTTTTAAAGGCCAGTTATTTCATGGGTCCAGGATACTATGCATCCTGATTAATTTCCCTTAGCCTTTAAATTAAATTAGGAATTAAAATAGCCCCACATCATCACATACCATTCATCATACCTAGAGATTGGCATGGTCCTTTTCAGTTAGCCTAATTGCTGTTAGTTAACCTAATGATTTCTCAATGCAAATCATCAATGCAAATGAGCTAATAGTTGATTTTTGATTCCTCTTTTTAGTCAACTTTAGCATGGGTGCCTAAACGTATCCCTACCACTGTATGAGAATAAAAGGCAGAATCCCCCACTCCTCTCTCTCTCTCTCTCTCTCTCTCTCTCTCTCTCTCTCTCTCTCTCTCTCTCTCTCTCTCTCTCTCTCTCTCTCTCTCTCTCTCTCTCTCTCTCTCTCTCTCTCGCTCTCTCTCTCTCTCTCTCTATATATATATATATATATATATTTTACTCTGATACAAGCTGACAGGTGGGGAGAGAGAGTGGCAGACAAAGAACAGACTTTTCCTGGTATTCATTGGAGGGTTGTTTTCATGTGTTTGTGTGCGTGTGTGCGTGCATGTGTGTGTGTGTGTGTGTGTGTGTGTGTGTGTGTGTGTGTGTGTGTGTGTGTGTGTGTGTGTGTGTGTGTGTGTGTGTGTGTGTGTGTGTGTGTGTGTGTGTGTGTGAGTTTGTACTGTACTGACCGATAAGAAACAATCCATTACCCTGATGAAGTGATGCATGCTAAGGAATTCAAAATAGTGTGCCTTAATTGCAGGTTCACTGCTTTGAATTATGAAATTATTGTTATTAAGAAAAATGTTGTTGGAATGGAATCACAACATTCTCATGGTTCAAACCTAAGGAATTTCAGGATTGCATTGAATATTCTTATAATCCAATTGATATGTTTCATAATTGGACATTTAATTTAGCTAATTACGAAATTATAGCAAAGAATGCATAATCATAAATCATCCAAGCACTAATTTCAGATGTGAAGAAAGATGCGGCAACTTTCTCAACAGCAATCCTGAGATTATAACGCAATGTCAGATTGTTCCATTGCTCTATCACACTCAAGGTCGTGCTTTGTTCCGGAGTATCAGTAGGGGTGTAATTCAGTTGAAGGTACAAAGACCGAAGATAACCATCAAGGTTGTATAATATTGCATTTTTACAACAGTTAAACAAGCGCCATTTATTAGTTAACAGACAACCAATGAGGATTTTCCCGGGCTGTTTTCCGGCAACTTTATTATCATGTACATGTATCTGTAGGATTCTAAGCAATGGGCATTCAGTGAAATAAAATATAGCAGTTGTATTTGGCAAGTAAAAAAGTAAAAAAATAAATAAACTTACTTTTTACAAAATGTTAGGTTTTCTCCTTTGTCTTTATATCATTATGTATTGGTGTGCTGGTTATAATTTTTTATGTATTCACTTATTACCTATTTTTTTGGCCCTTAATAACTTCTGCAGCTTCTTCCCCTCAAAACTCCTTTACATTTTTAATCTTCAGCTTGTATTGGAAACAACGGCTACTTCTTGTCAGATTCAAATATGATATACTCATATTTATTTCGAAAGGCTGAGCTTGAGGCTGTCGATTTGTTTGAAGTCGACAGCCAAGAGGCCAAACTGACAGAAAAACAGCGTCACCACGAGGCCCTCGCACGCAACCGCACCGGGGATGTGGTCCACACCGAAAAGCACCATCGCTGGTAAGGCAAACAGTCAAGGATATGATGGCCGTCACGATTGAGCATTTGTCTTTTATTTATTTACAAGGCCTTATGTGGAGAGCTCCCTATGTACTTATATTCACTGCTAAATTCCCCTAATACAACCTATCAAACTCATTCTCGGGTCACACTTTAGATTTGTCATTCCACGCACCAATAGCAACTCAGGAAAGATTGCTTTTATAACTTTTATGCTCCTGACAGATGGAATAGACTTCAGGAGTAACTAAAACTGGAGCGATTGGTCTCAATTGAGACGAACAAGGTGATGATTGAAGTTGCATTAAATAAGGCTCGCACTGGTTTTAGATAGCTTTCTTAATTGCCCCATTGTACTATTTATATGGAATTATATGTGGCTCTGGATGTTTGAACTACTGTTCATATTGTATTGTACATTAGAATTTATTTTATTGTGTGTTGTAATCAGGGCATTATTGAAAAAGAGAGCCTGCTCCCATGGCCTTCCCTAAATAAATAATACCTGACCTGATACAGTGGCAGATGCAATCCCTATAATGTGTTTGAATGCTAAATAAATAAATTGATCAATCTGCTGAAAATACGTTTTGCGTTACATTTTAAGGCTGCATGGTGACATAAGCCTATAGTCGACACAATGTTTTCACATGTGCCTCACCGGTTTCCTGTTACTGTGTGTTGATGTCATCTAAAGTCAAAGCAAACAAACGCATACACATTACTTCAAAAATTACTTAAAAATTACTCAAACTGTAGTTAAGTACAAAGAAAACACTACTCTACACTACATTAGTAAGTATGATACCGGTATACTTCTACTCTATAAATCTGTATTTCTATCAAACGGAATAGAATACTATTGCGCCACTCATTCTCTACTCAGAGGATTTCTACAAAACAGACTATATTATCCGTCCATCCTCATTACGTATGATAAAGCTCTATCAACCAGAGGCGGTAGGATACCAGTGAAGAGCAGGACGGTGCAGGCCGAGCAGCATGCCACCCGGAGCGGCCCCAGCCAGTGCTTGTGGTGGCAGGGAGCGCTGTGGTACATCTGCCACAGCTGGAGCGCGAAGTAGACCAGGCCTGGGATGAACGCCAGGAACATCCCGAAGAAGTGCAGCACCATCAAAGCCGAATGCTGATGGGACGGGGGCAAAACATGACTCGACACACCTTTTTTTTAATTGCTTTTTGGCAAACCGCCTTCCCCTCTCTGCGATATTTGATTTGTTAGCATTTAAATATTTGAATGGGACTTTTTCATTGTAAAGCGCTTCATGAATAAAATGTGTTACCTGGAAGTTGCCCATGAGGGAGATCCCTGACGAGGAGGTTAGCCCCAGAGCCAGGCAGGCCATGTTGGTTTTAGGATGGCAGTCCAAGTCCTGGATTTGCTGATAGCGGATCACCACAATCAACATGCCTAGGGTCCAGAGAGGGGAGGAGGGGGTCGATGCAGAAGATGGGTTGGAATCAGTCAAGACAGATTATAACCAGATATGGTCAGCAACCCCAGTTATACAAAAAAATGCATACAAATATCATTATATTATATATATTTAAGTAATAATGATATCATAATAATATCTGTAATTATTGCCAATAATATATATTTATTATTATTATTAGATCATATTAAATAGTATTAAGTCCTATTCTTTATTAGAATATATATCATTGTAATAATCTAAGAATTATTATATAAAAACATATACACAACAATATGAATTGCATAATAATATTTTGAGTTAACAACTAATAATTTATAAATGAGTAATTCCTTATTATATTCAACAGTTAAGAAGATTTTAATGCCGTAACCTAAAAGCGAGCAGATGTTGCATATCTGGGAGAAGATGCAACTCTCGGGCTGGTAGCTGCCGCAATAGCTTTAACAACGGGAGAAAAAATGTCATGTTAGGTGCAACACCATGTATTAAGCAATGCAACACAATGTAACAGCATGATATTCATAAGTAACAACGATACGGAACCGCTTAACACTACCCTAGTGTGTAACCTTTTTGCCTAATCCTAACCTCAACCTCAACCTCAACCTCAACCCCTAACCATAACCCGACTTTATTTGCTGTTCCACAATGTTATAACATTAAGTACATGCTGTTACATTTTTACATTGCTTATTGAATAGCTTGATGTAATTTTGTAGTTTGTTTGGTCTGTCCTTTCTGAAATCCCTGATATGTTAATATGTATGTAGTATGTATGTAATATAAGTGTATTATTTAATTTAAGTGCAGTCTTGTCCTACTTACCTGATGAGCGGAAAGCTCTCTGTTATGTTGACGGACCCATGGGAAACAGCCACAACACACCTAACAGATATTAATGACTTTATTACTAATTAATATTCATATAAAAGTTCTGGGTTTTCTGCATGTAATAGTCCACTGTGATCCGCTTTTCCATGTTGTCTGTGTGGTAACCACTCAGTTTTCTACTTCAGTGCATTAAGATCACTTGTTGGATTTATTCCTAATATTTGGCTGATCAATATGTGTTAGTAGTGCTTACACTGCCGCTATGCCGACCAGCCCAATGGCAGTGAAGCAGATTGGAAGCAACAGCCATAACAACATGATGTCATCCGACTGCTTCTCTTATCCAAACTCTGGCTCAGAACCTGCTACAGAAAGACACTCAATCACGTTAGAGAACCACTAAATACCCATGAAAAGGTTACAGATAAGAAGGCATATGTGGAACACACATAAAGAAAGTAGGTCCAAGTTGATCACATCATTGAGGAAATAAGTTAAAGGCGCATGTGTTTCAAGGTTCATACAAATATATGAATAATTATCAAACAAAAGCTTAGCTATGCAATATAGGCTATACTCACTCAGGCTTTGAACAGCTACTTACTGTAATAGCTAAGTGCAACTTCAATAAGATCCAAACTTCATACTTATTAACACCTCTTATCAAGCCCTAATAAAACCAGCTGTGGGTGTGCCAACACCTGACTTTAAGCATAGGATTGGTTTTGGTGGAAATATGACTATTAATAGGTCACAAGCTTTGATTGGGTCCTTAATGTATGAATACATATCCACACACATACATATGCACAAATAGGGCTGGGCAATCATTAATAAGGAAAGATCTATCAAAATATGAGGTTCAAAAATTCATAGAAAGGAAAACTAGTTTTAGTCCGATCCCATGCTTTATAGTTCCATATACTTCGATCTAATGAGCAGTGAGGCTTAATAAAATTTAGGTTTGAATCATTAGCCGTGATATACAATATTGTGCAACTGTTAATGTCACCGTTTGCAGTATGAAAGAACAGTCACTTATACACACACAATTGTATGGCCTGTATGTAAGATTTGTGAAGATAAATACACATAGAAAATTTAAGACAGAAAGACAAACATGCGGCCATACACAAACTAAATCTAATACACTTAAAGTGTATATTTGAAGTATGAGTGCACTTCAAGTACAATAATAATTGTCTCTTGAACTGAAATAAAGCCTATGATTATAAAGAGGCAGGGACACAACGGCCGCCGATAAAAGTATTTAGAACCCTGAACTCATATCTATATCAATATTCATAGCTTGCCCGAAAACAGAATAGGTTTCTTAAGGCAATCATCTACAACATTCTCTAAGCTCTTCCAGTAATAAATTAACTGGAGATTTCATCTGTGCCACACAGAAGCTGAATTGTAAATGCATTTATATACACTGTAACACTTGACCTTCATAGTATTAGTTTTGGTTGAGAATGTATCAGACAAATGTTTATGAATATATTAAATTCAACAACAGACTGCATGAAGTAAAACAAAAAATAAAAAAGGCACAAGACACCGTTTCAATATTCATTAAAAACACAGAAGGAAAGATGAAATACAACCAATTTTAGCTGAAATATATCTTATTTTATTCAGTGTAACAGTCACCAATGTCAACACAGCTTTCAATGTCTCAGAGCTCAAGTTCAATCTTGACATCCATTTTGGTTTTGTACGGCTCCAGCATTGGGCGAACCTCCTCAGAGAGGAATCTGGCAACCTAGAAAATAAGTCAATGGAGAAGAAGAAGAGTTCATACATTTAATGTTTATACATTTCTCTAAAATTCTTTCTACTACTGTTCTGCACGTTCTGCTGTGACACCCAGATTTCCCATCTGGCTTAATAACTTATAATAATTTTCAAGCACAAATATGTTTGGCCTGATGTTTTCCCTGGACTACCTCTAAAATGTTTTGCTTTTTTAGCCTTCAACACATGTCGCATAGTGTGTGGAATTGGCCACACCAGCATTTCACTGCCCACACATGTATGAAACTGCATCCTACACTATGTCCACTAACTGTCTGTGCAACTGTGTGACGCCAAGTAGCGTAGCTCGGCTTTGGGGGATGAAGAGGGAGAGGGGTTTTGAGAGTGTCGATATTAATACTAAAAAGGGTTAAATCGATTAGTTATAAGATGTTATTTATTTTGATAACATGGAAAACACAATTGAATCCACATTGAATACAGATATGTACAGCTATTTGAGCTACTAGCCAGTTGAAGTGTTGCGTGTTGCAACTTCAACCAGCATCTTTGGATTGTTTATTTTTTTTGATAAAGTTTGATGTAGTTCTTGTCGGTTTGGAGATGGCCAGGACAACGAGGAGCTACCTGCTGGGGCGCTCGGCCGATGAAGGTCTTGGGGTCCAAGATGGTGTCCAGGTGAGAGAGGATGGGGCTGAAGTAGGGGTCTGCCTGGACCCGGGTCAGCAGGTCATTGTCTCCGCCTTCCTGCTTCACCACCGCGGCAGCCTGCTGGGACAGCACGCGGATCTTCTCGTGGCAGTCCTTGCGCACGGCAGGAAGTAGTAATAGTTAGAAGGCAGTAGCAATTTACTTTTACATTGTGTATACTTCTTTGAATAATTAACATTTCAAACAAAGGCTTTTGAATAGATTCCGGAAACTGCAACACAGACGAAACAACAACAACAACAACAACAACAACAACAACAACAGAGCTGGAGGTTCAGCTGCAATCTCGACTCCCTCCGCCGCCCACCTGTCTGTTCCCTCCGGCCTTCACCATGGCCATGATGATGTTCTCCGTGGCCATGAAGGGCAGCTCGTGGCGGATGTGTCTCTCGATGACCTTGGGGTAGACCACCAGCCCCTCGGTCACATTCTGCAACGTGCTGAGGATGATGTCGGCCGTCAGGAACGACTCCGGCAGAGAGATCCTCCTGAGGCGACCGCAACGGAGGGACGAGTTCAGGAGGAGACCGCGACAAAGTAAAAAACACATGGGAGGCAACCGAGACCTTTAATATATTCAATTGTCTACGGCGTCCCGAAAAGATTGCTTTAGTGAGCTCCTCGTTGTGCTATTTATGTAGGACCCGAGATAGACACAGACAAAATGGCAGACATTCAGTGTTTTTTTTTGTGCTTGGGCTGGGCGACCTGTTTGCGCTGTCGTCCAGCGTCCTCTCCAGCCACTGGACGGAGGCCGTCTGCATGGGGTTGCTCAGCAGCGCCATCAGGTGGCGAGCCAGGCTGCAGCAGCGCTCCGCCCGCATGGGGTTCCTCTTGTAGGGCATGGCACTGGAACCTGGACGCACGACGCACACGTGTCAAACATATCGGATCAAAATGGAAAGTGGGTGTGTCCTTTGAGTTACCTTGGAAACAGAGTTATGACTAAGGGCGGAATATCGATATGGCAATATATCGCCGCCTTTTTATGTGCAATACGAGAATCGATACACTGGCACCGAATATCGATATTTTCATTGAATTATTTATTCATATATATATTTTTAAGACAAGTAACTGATTTCACAGAATCGCTGTATTGTGGTATTATCGTATGTAACATGGGCCATGTATTGCATATCGTATAATGAGGTACCCTGTGATTCCCAACCATAGTTATCACAATTTTTTTTGTTGAGCGATTCTCCGGAAAGCTGCAAACAGCAATACCGGAGGCAAAGAAGTCATCCTGTATATTATTTAGAAAACAATTTTTTACTGTTATAATATTAATATAATATAGATTTATGTTCTTGTTATCTATTCATTGATACTTATGTATTGATATTATTTATTCATTATTAAGTAATTTTTAGTAACATTTGATAATTTAGTAAATGCTTTCATCAGATTACCATCAATGAATTAAAAAAAAGTTTTTAAGGAGCCTATCAGCCACACACTCTCCTGCTAGTTTTGAGATACATTGACTTGTCGAATAAAATTTCAAAAGCAGATAAATACCTATCTGTTCTTTCTCAAAGGGCTCCTCAATCTCCTTCAGGTTAGCCAGCAAACGGA
Organism: Gadus morhua; assembly: GCF_902167405.1. Taxonomy (NCBI): domain Eukaryota; kingdom Metazoa; phylum Chordata; class Actinopteri; order Gadiformes; family Gadidae; genus Gadus; species Gadus morhua. The sequence goes on along the minus strand of NC_044049.1, from coordinate 10,647,783 downwards.
TATCAGTACAGATCTGTGAGTGATAGAATTAAAAACCAGGTTAAAATAGAAAGAAATTGTTATGAAAGTACACAGGATAGTCAATATAAAAAATATATATTTTAATCACAATACGATTGTTGACATCTAAATGTATTTTCATTTTTGAATAATCTCTGCAGGCTTCGTTTATATGTGTAGTGTTGATAGTCAGGCACTAGGGGACGACATTCTTCATGCGATTCCCAGTCAGTTTTCTCTCACCTTATGAATGGTGGCTCCTAGACTGGCCAGGCTTGACAAAGAGTCGATGTCAACCTTGCGACTGTACGTCTGCCCTGTCACCAGGTAGGACCTGGGAAAGGAGGGAGGAGGAAGGAAGCAAGGAAGGGGAGGAAAGAGGAAGTCATCTTAAAAAATAGATTCCCATGGCAATAGTTTAAGCAATACTGGCCTCTGCCCCATTGAAATAAAGAATTTGTAAGTTTAATTTCTATTTCATCATTACATAGAACAGTTGAGCTCTTCCTTTGTCTATTGTCCAATCAAGGTCTAGTGAAGATTCAAAGGGATCACGGGGGATTGAGTTTTCATCCTAAATATGAGTGGGTATGGAACTCACTTTTTGAAGCCAGCCATCTCGGTCACCATTCTGTCCAGATCCTCCACCTGTCAGTAACCAAGCCGCAACGTAAGCATGGTGACATTATACACTTTTGAGGTGTTTAAGTGGGCATCGAGTGTCAAAAGGTCTAGAACCGCTGTCAAAATGACTGTAAATGCATCGACCACTGTGGATGTCTACGGGCGCGCACCTTGTCGTGGTCCCCCTGGAACAGCTGCAGGAAGCTGGCCTGTGTGCCCGTGGTGCCCTTCACCCCCCGGAAGCGCAGGTCGTCTCGGGCACGCTGGAGGTTCCTCATGTCCATGGCCAGGTCCTGCAGCCACAGGCAGGCCCGCTTCCCCACCGTGGTCAACTGGGCCGGTCTGGGGGTGGGGGAGACAGCCAGGTAGGACGGGAGGAAGGAGAGGGGGGTAGGAGGAAGGGATGGAGGTAGGAAGGAAAGGAGGATGGAGAGAAGGAAGGAGGAGACAATGAGAATAATAATGAGAGACACGGCCAGGGAAGAAGAATAGGACCATGCAAGGAAAGAAGGAGTTTGAGAGAGAAAGATAGGAAGGAAACATTGATAGAATGAAGGACAGGAGGATAAAAGCAAGGAATACATGAGGGAAAGAATGGATCAGATACATGTACAGGTCAGATAGCAGTGTCACACATACACACACACTAAATAATTTGAAATAAATAACAGCACAGCAAGAAAAATAGCAAATGCCTTAACAAAAACAACTGTGGCTATCTCCTGAGACAGCCTTGTGCGTCTTTAAGTGAAACTCACTGGTAGTGTGTGTAGCCCAGCGTGGGGAGGTCAGCGTATTTCTCTGCAAAGTTAGCCAGTCTATCCAGAACCCTAGCCAGCTGGGGGGAGGAGGAGGGGGGGGGGTCAGCATGATTTCATGTGCACACACTTTAACACATGACCAAAAATTAGATCAGTCACACACAGAACCACAAACGCTAGCCCCACGTAAAGATGGAAGATGAAATACCGACGAAGGCGACCGACCTCGGTTCTGCAAACCACTGTGTTCTAGTGTCCGAGACACATCGCCTTGCAAGCAGAATATGGCTAGAGTTCTCGAAAGGCTTGGATCTTCATGCTCCTATACTTGTATTACTAGTAATGGTTAAGGTCAATGTTGCAAAAATGATTACCCATTATATCCTTACCTAATCTTCTAAGGTAGCCTTAGCCTAACTATACATTAAAGTATAGGCCATTCCTTTTATAAACACTCATTATATACAGACATGAAAACATACCATTCGGTCTGGGGATTAATACTAGGGGTGTGCCAAAAAATTGATTCATAAGAGAATCGCGATTCTCATTTACTACGATTCAGAATCGATATAAAATGGCCCAAAATCGATTTTTTCTTTTTTATTATTTCATAACTTTTTTTTTTTATACAGAAGCACATTATTTTTTTTCCAACTTATTTTATAGCTAGCTTCTTAGAGCAGCAGTTGTGGTCCACAAAGTGGAAAAGGCACTTTCCTTAGAATTTAAAAGGAAGCATGTTTAACTTTTATGCAACAGTTGCAACAATTCCATCTAAGCATGGATTAATGTTTAAAACTTAATAAATGTGAAAAAGACACTTTAATGTCTCCATTTTTCGTTCTGTCGTGCAAAGCAGACTGGAGCAGATCATGAGGATCCTTTGCACACCTATAGATTGAAGCATAAATCATTATGAATCAAATCGTTTTGAATCAAAAATCGATTTTGAATCGAATCGTAGCCCCAAAAATCGGAATCGAATCGTGAGATGGTAAAAGATTCCCATCCCTAATTAATACCTACCAAAACTTGGTAGGCATTACAGGCGACATCTTGTGACTTATAGTTGTAATTGATACATAAATACATAGATACATCCTTAAATGCAAGGCAAAGCTTGAAAATGTAGCCATCATTCTAAAATTAGCCCTCCTTTCTCAAAACGATATAAATTTGCCACGGAAATAAAGAGCGATGTACATTTTTTATTTCAGCACACCCTTTTGCGAATAAAATAAAATAAAGAAATAAAGATAATATATCAGCACATCACACACTTGTACCATCGAGGCATTGGTAGTCACACTCTGGCACGTCTATAGCCTTCGCTTGAGTTGATGATAACGTTAGATACACATACACACATGCACACAAAAACAGATACACCTAACCCAACACACACAAAACAGCACGCATTTCAAACACAAACATAACACACTTACATAACACCCGCACAAACCCATCACAGATATGCATAACCCAACACGCACACATGAACTCTTCCAGGATTTCATCATCCATAACATCTGTTTATCTGATCATTATGTCCCTGTAGTAATAAAGTACTGCTGCTTGCTTCACCAAAGCCACTCTGACATGATCAAATTACATCCAGATTGTTGACACAAACAGCTGAGGATTCGACAGAAAACACACGCGCACACACACACACACACACACACACACACACACACACACACACACACACACACACACACACACACACACACACACACACACACACACACACACACACACACACACACACACACACACACACACCTGAGCCTCACCTTCGGCAGCAGGATGTCAAATCCGTCCCGGAGCATGATCAAGTCCTGGGGGAAAAAAAAATAAAAAAACGAGTTGGCAAAGAAGGGAAAGTGTTACTGTACTCTAGTTATCATTTGTGCACCTGCCAACATCTACAAAGGGTTAACGGTAACCATCTGTACTTTGCAAGGCAGATCTTTTCCGCATGGACCAAGGCTTTTCTTAGGCGAGAAAGGACAGCTGTGCTTGCCTGATATGAATCTATTTTAAAAAGGTCAGGACAGGTCTATGGTACACCTGGTCTGTGTACCATGGGACACGTTAACTTCTGGCTCCCACCGCTCTTCTCTGCACATAGTGTACTGTACAGAGAGAAAGACGGCTGAAAATGACCCAAATCAGCCTCAACTTTTTTTGCCAAAATGATATCAAGATCTGAATAAGCCCAATCCAATGGCCAAAGACGGTGTAACTGCATCGATAACTACTAGGGCAAATTATGATAATTTTTTAGCATTTCACTAGTCAAATCTGTCCTGAAATGAAGCGAATAAAAAATATATAAATAATTCCAAAGAAGTTAATAAGAGACACCATAGATTCCATATATGGTCCTTACGGTGTTGTCCCCCACGTAGCAGGAAGTAGCACCCAGGTGGATGATGGGCGCTGCGGCGGGGCAGCAGTGGGCGAAGGTGTGCACGTGAGCCATGACGTCGTGCCTCAGCTTGCGCTCCTCGTCCGCTGCCATGGCGAAGTCGATGTCCTCGGCGTGGCCCTCCATCTCCACCACCTGGGCCTCGCTGATGGGCAGACCCAGCGCCTGCAGGGGGAAGAGGGGGGTGGGGGAGGCGGTGAGGACGGGGGTAGTCATGGGTCGAGAGAATAAATCGGAATACAATAGAACGTGTGTGTGTGTGTGTGTGTGTGTGTGTGTGTGTGTGTGTGTGTGTGTGTGTGTGTGTGTGTGTGTGTGTGTGTGTGTGTGTGTGTTAGTGTTGTGTGTGTGTGTGTGTGTGGGGTCTTATATGCCCCAGTGGGAAGGAATGGAACCCCTTTACCCTGGCTTGTCGTCTCCATGAAAAGGGACATTCATCAGAAGGGTACGGACACTGATACTGTATCAAATATGTTCGGGTTTAAAGGGATAAACATTCCCTTAAATGCAACCCACAGTGGGAACCGAAATATGGATTGTTTGCTGCCTGGCTGCACAAAGGTAGAACGAGCTCCCCACTGACATCAGGACAGCTGAAACCCTACACATGTTCCGTCCTATAATATAAACCTTGAAGTGGTTTGCTTATTTGATGCATTTTGTGTACTGGCATTATATTTGCAATTTTTAGGTTGCATTCTCATGGTTGATAAGACGCTCTGGACAGCTAAGGAATGGAAGGGAAATAATCGAACACACTGGGTATGATGATAATATGTTTTGGGGAGTCATAAATGTAAATTCCATTCACATTAATGGACTCTTTTATCCAAAGGTTCTTACAATACTTACAGTGAATACATTGTTAGCAAGGGTAGGCCCAGTGGGAACCAAATCAACTAACCCTGGTAGTATTAATGCCAGGCTCTATCATTGAGCTAGACACAAAGTACAGATTTTGACTCAATAACTTCTAAAAATATGTTGTGAAATAGACTACAGCAGCTTAATCGATTGGTCAAATTACAGGTTGCGCCCTCCTTAAATAAGTTGAATAAAAGGTAAAAAAATGTATATATTATATTCCCAGAGTACTTTCTGGAAATGGGGCTTCTGCTCACAAGACACATCACATGCCAGGAGCAAGTGCCTCCAATTTGCACTGACTGGTCATGTGACCTTGCTAACAGTTAACACAACGAGACAGTTGATTGGCAAACAGAGTTTTTAAGCTCAATGAATGTTTGTTCTGTCCTCTTACTTTGATATTTAGCCAGGCCAGCTGATGGCCGTGTGTGTGTGTGTGTGTGTGTGTGTGTGTGTGTGTGTGTGTGTGTGTGTGTGTGTGTGTGTGTGTGTGTGTGTGTGTGTGTGTGTGTGTGTGTGCCTATGTGTATGTGTGTGTGTGTGTGCCTATGTGTATGTGTGTGTGTGTGTGTGTGGAGATGCTGCTTCCAATTAAACTACATTAACGGTGTATATGCATCATTCACACAGTATTAGGTCACTCAACGATTCAGTAACTGAAGATACTATATAGTTTCAACATTGACAGATCTGGTTTCTATTTACTCAATAGAGGGCCTGCAGGATGATATTTGTGTGCTATTTTACAGAATACGGTGGTTCCTTGGGTAGGAAAATTTGGTTTGTGTCTTGACTCTGTCGAGTTCCGTTGTATTGGCCTGAATAAGACTACAGTTGAGCCAACGACAGAGTATTCCAGTGTTGTTCATTACAGGGGTTGCCTGTAGAACTATATTTAGAACAGGGAACTTGATATGTCTGCCTAAAGGTCGCAACCTTTTCTTATAAAGTAGGTAATACAGGTTTCACGACCCGTTATGCCGGTCTACTACCTAGACTATAATGTAAAGATGCAGTGGCTGCTAACTAACTATCCTGTGTTAATGCATCAAACCTTTTCAGCCTTGGCCAGATAGATCCACAGTTTTCTCCAGGTTGTAAATTTCTTCCTGTCACTGAAGTTGTAGGCCATCTCCTTGCTGGCATATCTGGAAACCAGCGGGGAGCGATATTTCATAAACTCATCCGATCCTTCCATGACTGCAATCAAACTCTATTTGTTGACACACTTGAATGATTATTCCAGCCTATCTACTAGCAGTCTAAAGACAAGTCAGCTAGCACTGCCGCATGAACGAGCTCACATGGAAGCGTTTTCATCTTTTTACGACACTCATGGTCGACGTACGGCGTGAGGTAATCATTGTTCCGTACTGTCAATTTACGGTGAAAGGTCAATCGATATTTTGTAAAGATAAAAAAATAAACAGCGTTTACTGCTATATCCATTCTTTGCTCTTATTGAAAATATTTAGGTATTGCTAAATGCTTTTGCTTGACTTATCACGTCAACGCATTTTAATTTACAGCGCACGGTTTTTAATCCACATCATCTTCGTTGAACAGTCGTTGGATGGATCATTTAATTCAATGATGTTGGCACTTCACGTGGGTTTGAACATAGGGAATTATATTTTCATTATGGCGCCTTAGATCAATTTCTCATGCTAATGACAGCATTTGTTAATTGCAAATTATGCTTGTTATGCCTATGTTAGAGAGCGGGGGGCTTTACTCGCTCCTTCTTCATATTTCCATGTCCACGGGGTATTATAAAAATAGTAATGTGTTTTGGTGTGGGTGTGCATCAGCTGGGGAATGTTTCCAGCTGTAAACACGTCTCTCTCTGTCTCTCTTGCTCTCTCTCGTGCTCTCTCTCTCTCTGTTGCCGTGGATCTGTCTATCTGTCCCTTTACCGCAGCCTTCACGCTACAGTTGTGGGTGATGTGTACGTGTGGGAGGGTCGGCTACCTCCCAGTGTTTCTCATGAGCAAGACGAGAAGTCTACTCCTTCCCGTCTCCCGTGTTGCACAACCTCACCGCTGCTTGGACCTCCGAGTGACGACAAGAGGTAATTACACGGAAGTGGGTGGGTCGGGTGAAATACCAAAACTAAACGACAAATTAGATAAACAGCGGGTAAGAGCAGTGTGGTGTGTGTGTGTGTGTGTGTGTGTGTGTGTGTGTGTGTGTGTGTGTGTGTGTGTGTGTGTGTGTGTGTGTGTGTGTGTGTGTGTGTGTGTGTGTGTGTGTGTGTGTGTGTGTGTGGGGGGGTCCTTTAGATGGGCTATAAGGAGGAGAGGGAGGGGAGAACCGTAGGAAGGGAGGGGGTGAGTGGCACAGAGGTGGTACAGAGAGAGAGAAAGAGAGGGAGAGAGAGAGAGAGAGAGAGAGAGAGCTGGATACAAAGTAGAGAGAGAGAGAGAGAGCAGGAGAGGGAGTGAGAGCATGGATAGAGACCTGGAGAGTGTGTGTGTGTGTGTGTTATGTGCTGCAGTAGAATGAGAGTCCGCGAGCGAGGCAAGAGGAAACACTTGGACCGCCAGCACCACCGCCACTCTGCAGAACCCTGCCGACGCACCACGGCTCCGTGCCGCCTCCTCCTCCGTCGCTGATCGGCCGGGGAGAGGGGAGACGAGGAGAGACGGCAAAGTGGAGCCCAGAAGGAGAAGGCGGAGGGGGGGGGCGGCGGTCGAGGAAGACGCCAGGGGTTCTTCGCACAAGATGGCTGCTGTGCCGTCCGAGTCCGGTGAGTTCAAGACTTCCAGCATTTTTCTTCACCCTCTCATCCTCCTTCTGAACATCAACATCATCCTCGCCTGTCAGCCCTCACCCCTTCTCCCCCTCTTTCTGTCTTTCGCTGTCTCCCTCTCTCTCTCTCTCTCTCTCTCTCTCTCTCTCTCTCTCTCTCTCTCTCTCTCTCTCTCTCTCTCTCTCTCACCTCCTCATCCGTTGCCCTGGCGATCTTCTCATCAACCCATACACTCGTCCCATCATCATGGCAGCTGTGCAGAGAATGCCGTGGCATCTCTCCTTGGAGACAGGAAGCCGACACGGCGTCCACTTCCTGTGTCCCGCTGCTCACATGGACAGCCAGAACGCTAATGAGTCATTGAGAGTGATGAATCAATGAATATTTTGGCAGCTTCTCCCCCCCTCTCTCGCTCTCCCTCCTCTCTTGTTCTCTCCTGCGGCTCATTCTAAACGCAGGCTACTTGTAGACCTTGTCTCAATCTCAGGTTGCAGCATTGTGTCACTCATCATCACCACATTATGAGCACCTCACTCCCTGTGACATCACCTCTGTGGACAAAAGGGAGAGCTGGAACAAACGCAACAGAAGAAAGGCTGGAGGACAGTAAGGGGAGCCAGGGGTGGTAGAAACAGTGACGGCGTTGAAGGACAGCCGAGGGAGCAGGAGGTAAAGGAAGCCATCTAATGTTTCATGATGCGCTGGACAGTCAACCTGAACACAAATGTGATTCCATCCATTAACAACTTAGTCATATAGCTGACGCTTTAATCTAAAACGCGTGAAAGGAAATACTGAGCAGGTAGGGCGACCTGCTTCTGGGAGGTTAAAGCTGCGGATATCGTTGGATCAAATGCAGAGCCTCTTCGGTTGGCAGTGGAGCAGCTAAGCCACTACACTACCCTGCCTTCTCCCACATCTATTCCTCCATGCAGCCGTCCATCTATATCCAGCCATCCATCTTTCTGCGGTCAGTGGTTTAGATCCTGTATCCCAGCTGACTTTGGACTTAACGCAGTGGAACGATGCTAAACGGCATGCCAGTCAATGCTGGGATGGAGTTACTCACCTGCTATTCATGCTGAACGGACACACGCACACGCACACACACACACAGACACACAGACACACAGACACAGACACACACACACACACACACACACACACACACACACACACACACACACACACACACACACACACACACACACACACACACACACACACACACACACACACACAGACAAACACACACACACCAATGTTGGGTGTCCGCTTCAGCGTACCTGAAACTGGAGTATTTTGACTTAAACATACTCATATAGACATGACAAGGGTACCAATCCTGGCCTTTGGGGTTAAGCTTTTGTGTTTCCTCACACTTCAGATGTGTTGAAACCCCGGTGTTTACTGAGCACAAGACTATATTCTCTCTGCCGGGTTCCTCATGGAGAGTGTTACATGGATTGGTTACTAATAACAACAGTGCTGCTGACTGCAGTTTTTTTTTTTAGCTAGCTCATTTTAATCAATGTGGGTGTTCCTTTGGGACAGCGAGAGGACCCATCCATAAAATAGCGCAAAATCACTGACAACCGAGCATCAACAAACTAATAAAGCCAGCAGTGACATCACCGATCTCCAATGAATAAACGGAGAGCGGTTTTCAAAGGCTTCTTCTAGTCTGCACTTGACGATGTGCGACGACAAACTATGCAGTGAACAAGGTCACCGATTGAAAGGAATCACAGTGAAGGGGATCACGTTCAAGGCGGTCTTTTCTCCGTCAACGTCCTTACACAATCCAAAGACGACACTAATACATGCTCCCCTGTGTGTTTCACTGTCTCCCCCTCTCTTTGTGTTCTGCGGCGGTAGGGGACACCGGAGGCCGCCACCCCCCCGAACGACGGCTGCTGCTGCTGGGGGGCCGGCGCGCCGGAAAGACCTCCTGCGCCAACAGCGTCCTAGGGGACCAGGTGTTCCAGGCCGGCACCGAGACCACCCACAGCAACGTTGGCCAGACGGAGATCTATGGCCGCCGCGTCACGGTGGTGGACACTCCTCCCTGGGGGGTCCCGGGCCACGTGGCGGACGCCGGCGGCGGCGGTGACGACGACGACGACGACGACAGCGAGAGCGCCACCGATGGCGACTCGGGGGGCGGGCGCCATCCGAGGACGGCGCCCGCCAGCCTGGACAGCGAGGACCCGTGCATGGGGGCCGTTCTGTGCCCCCCTGGACCCCACGTGATCCTGCTGGTGGTGTCGGTCTCGCAGCCCTTCAAGGAGACCCAGCGAAGGGCCGCCGAGGACCAGCTCGGGGCCCTGGGCGGAGGGACCTGGAGGTATTCCATGGTGCTGTTCACTGGGGTGGATAAGCTGCCCAAGGGGACCTTCGTGGAGGAGCACATCGCCAACACGGGGGAGGCTTTGCAGTGGCTGGTGGAGAGGTGCGGGAGCAGGTAGGAGCTCGCCCTGATGTCTTTTACATTGCATTTCCGTTGGGTTATTTGGCGTTTATCCAAAGTGACATGGGATATGAGACTTTTAGGCCCAATCCCATTTCTACCCCTTACCCCTTCCCCTTACCCCTCCTCCTTGTTTTGAAGAAAGAAAGAAGAAATTGGATTGGGCCTTAAAAACAGTGCATGCAATCACCATTGTAGGGGCTACAAAATAGGTCAAAGTGCTGCCCAACTGTGGCTCCTTCTCTATATTGCTTCTTCTATCTCCTTGGTCTCTCTAATCTCTAAATCGGTCTCTCTCTATAACTATATCAGGCGCTCTCTTTCCATCACGCACATGTTTAATTCAGCGTGGATGGTATCGCCTGCTTCTCATCATCCGTGTTTAGTCCTAATGTACACTAGGAGGATGTTCTTCGTAGGTTGTGAAGCACAACCCGACACAAATGCTTCTTCTGGAAACCAAATCAATCAGTTAAACCATCAAACATGGATATGCAACCAGAGGGACACAGCCAAAGACATGTTAATCAATTAATCAATAGCATAATAGTAGCCTTTGATGGCCCCTTGAGACTGCAACTGTGATTAAGTGCTATACAAATACAGTTGACTTATGAAAAGCTCAATTTATTTGGATAGTGCTTGAAGGAGGGTCTGAAAACAGTAGTCAAATTCTTTGCCTGTGTCAGCCAATGAAGCTGATTCTGATTTCTGATTGGTTCTATTTACTTGTCTCCTGGCAACAACTGGAGCAAATCAGACACAGCCAATGCAGTAACAAGTGGTTAACTCAAGATGGGGCTGTTGCCGAGATTTTGGTGTTTTGGAGGAATGTCAAACATTTAAATAACCCCACATATTAATACTCCTATCCCCTAAAAACACACACAGCCTGTACAAATATATCCTGAGGCTGCAATTTATTTCACGGAGAGTAAGAGAAATGCCTGCCTTTTAGAATTAATAACCTGCACTCAGACCTTCTTTATTTTAACCTAAAAGTCGATAAAGGTCATTGTATGATAGCGACACAAGGGCCGGATAGTGTGATCATAGTGAATTTCAACCCCATTGTCCGCAGTCATTTTGTTGGTGCCCTTGAGAGAGATCGATGCATCACCCCTACCTGCTCCCTTATGACATGCATCCTTAATAAAATGCATAGTAAGTTGCTTTGGATGAAACGTCCGCTGAATAAATAAATAGAATAGTAAATAGTACAACAGCCTGCTGGCTTGGTGCCCTTACTGATCCCACCTTTTGAGCTTGAGTGATAGGTGATTACCGTTGTTCCACCGGTCTGCTCTCCAGGTACCATGCCTTTGACAACAGCAAGAAGGACGGAGACGAGAACACGCAGGTGCCTGAGCTGATGGAGAAGGTGGAGGAGATGATCACTGACAATCAAGGTCAGACCGCGATTCACTGTTTGTTTGTTGTTTTGTCATTCACATTATATTCAAATCCAATCGTTTTTTTTGTCCATTCCTATTTTTGTTTAAGTTTTGTTTGCATTCTTATAAGCTTTTTTTCTTTCTAGTTATGATAATGTAGTGTTTACTACAAAGTTACATAGCAGTAGACGTAAAGGAAAGGATTACAGGACAGGACATGCCTGTAGGATCCAAATAATTGTATGTTTGATTAACCTTTCTTTGTAAATTTGACAAACATTACCAACAGTATTACGACATTTTAGTTGGATCCATTATACATGATGGTGCTTGTCCACAGCATCTCACCCCATATTTAGTCACGGACATCACATTCATATCCCCCCCCGGCTCTGGAACCATTGCAGCTTGCTTCAGCAGTAATGAAGCCTATGCAACCGCGTTTTGCAGGCTGGTACTTTGAGGTGAACGAGCTGATTCTGCTAGAGGAGGAGCAGGCCAGGAGAGCCCTGGAGGAGGAGAGGATGAGGATGGAAGAACACGCCAGACAGAGAGACCAGATGATAGGGGGACCCCCCCGAGGTAGGGAAACACACTGGGGCTGGGGGGGGGAATATGCTGACTGCATACATTGTATAAGCTAAACAGTGAGTCTAACTCTTGTTAGACCAAATTAATTATGAGCATGTGATTATGGAAAGATGTCGTTACATTACCTTACTAATGGGACTAATTAGGACTAATGGAACACTACATGGGTATTTAAACACTTGGATGAAATGTGTAACTAACGTATGTAAAAAGGCTCAATTGGCCCAAATGACCAAGCTGGGATCAATGCAGTTCTATCTGATCTCCTTAGAATGAGCCAGCACTGCACTACCACATTTAACTCATCAAAAGTGTGCGGTTAGTCGGTTACATTTCATTCTGAACCGAATTTGTACATCTTTTCTTCCATCTTGCACGACGCTGTGTAATCCCCCCCCCCCCCCCCCCCCACCCCAGAGCTGCGACTTCTGCTGCTAGGGTGGAAGGGCGTGGGCAAGAGCTCGGTGGGGAACACCATCCTAGGCCGCCGGGACTTCGAGGTGGGCCAGGAGACGGAGATGTGCCTGCGTAGGCAAGCACTGGTCTCGGGCCGCCGGGTCACCGTGGTGGACACCCCCGGCTGGGACTGGTTTTCCGTCCGGCGCACGCCCAAGCGCATCCGCCAGGAGTCCCAGCGGGGCGCGGCCCTGCTGCGCCCGGGTCCCCACACCCTGCTGCTGGTGCTGCCCGTCGTCTCGTCCCTCACCACCCGCAAGCGCCGCACGTTGCTGGCGCACATCGAGGCACTGTTCGGCGAGCGGGCGTCCCTGCACACCATGGTGCTGTTTAGCTGCGGGGACTGGCTGGGACGCACGCCCATCGAGGACCACATCCAGCGGGGCGGGCGGGAGCTGCACCGCCTGCTGGAGTACTGCGGCAACTACTACCACGTGCTGGACAGCAAGACCCCCGGCAAGGACAGCCGCAGCGTGTCGGACCTGCTGGACAAGATCGAGGAGATGGTGCGGGAGAACGGCGATGAGGCCTTCCTCCCTGTGCAAAGCGAGTGGCGTAAGTCCGTAGAGTCTTTTTTTTTTTTATCTGTTCTAGTCTAGTCTAGTCTTTTTTATCTGTTTAACCCTTTAATGTCATTCATAGATTTGTCAGTTTTATAAACTATTGATTTTTCCGTGATACAAACATTCAAATATACCCCCCCCCCCCCCAGCTCTACAAATACACACTCCTAAGGAAAGGTAAAAGTAAAACATTTAGTTCAGTAAAATATCTCGAGTCTAGATTCTGTTGTATTTTTCGGATATTATCCACCACAAACACACATGTACACACAACTCTGACATTTTGTGTTATTTTTCAGTGAGCGAGGACAGTTCACAATCGTCAGACAACACAGAGCCCGAAGATGACTGTCGAGGGTGTCAGCTTCAGTGACGGCGTCCTTCGTAGCAAGAGTGGACTCCTGCTTTTTCAAACCCAGCTCTTAGCCTTCTACCAGGCCTAAACATAACCTCATTTATACGTAAGTAGACAAGAAAATAACCTCATCCAGTTGAACACGCCTCTTTTTCCATGCCCAAAGGCTTCAATCAAGAAGCGGACTCAAACACAACTCAAAGGGCCGTTTGACAGGAGACGAAGCAATCGCAGATGACCTACACCCTGGCTTGGTCTCATCCTCTGTAGCGCGTCACTGTGATGAGAAACCTCATCCGAGACTGAAAAATGTTTACTAACAAGCCGTGCAAACTTTCATAAATAACAAGGTCTAAGGGGGTTGTGGTACGAGGTGCCGGAGCACGATGGCGAAGATACAGGTGGAATGGGGTGCCCTGCCCCATATCAACTCTGAGCTAGAGGAGTGCAGCAGAGTGAAAACATCTGTACACCCAGGGTTTACAGTTGACATGCAGAAAAGGCTTCTGAGCGTTCTCTTTCACTTTCACTTTCACTTTCGCTTTCACTTTCGCTTTTGCTTTAAGTAAAAGACGTGAAGGAAAGTAATCATGCTGAAAGAAAGTAAAAGTTTGAAGTATTGCTGGTACCCAGAGAAGATCCTGTGGAGTTGGGGTCACTGCGTCATATTTAAATAATGTAGCTATTTAATGCTGTTTCCTGTTCTTTAGTTTTGGGGGTTTCCAATTGTAGGCAAGGAGGGAGAGCGACTGTATATTAACTCAGAAATATTTAACTAGCTAAGCATAACCATGAAGCAAAAATTATATTTTTATGTTACAGTAGAGATAATTAACAGTTTGCCTTTTGGGGAAAATATTTCTGACACCTTCTACAAAATCGCTGATTAGCACAAACTGCAGGTGTGAGCCAGAAGTTAACCAAAATGACAGTTGCTTTGAGACTTTGCTTAAGTTAGCATGATCCGCAGGATAGATGCAGCGTTTGCACATTCTGAGCCAAACTCCCCACCTCCAGGTCTCATTAGTCTATAGCAACACTACACTGCTATCACCTGCCAATCCGCCATCCTCCCCCACGAATTAAAGACACATCCTGTTTACGGCGCTTTCTAATGCCGTGTGACCCTCTAGAGATAACCTCATTCAGTCTCAGCAGGCGAACACAGCCTCACCCTACAACGCCATGCCCGCTTCTGACCCACAAGAGTGGTTTTCTTTGAATAAAGAAATAAACATACATACAAACATATATATATATGTATGTATGTATGTATGTATATGTACGACAAAAATAATTTCCCTGAAGCATGCTGAGATGATACGCATGCAATCCAAGATACACGACACAGTGCCTACGCAGTTGTTGGCCAGCTCACGGGGTGAATCTTGCAGCTGCAAGCCACGTCAATTTTTTTACAGTGACGCCATTTTCCTCACCTTTTATAACTCTATTGCTACGGGAGAAGAAAAAGAAGAAGAGGAAGCAGAATAACAAGGAGAAAAAAGCTCAAACACTTGAGCCCAGTACTGTTGAGATCAATGGTATGAACAACAAACAAAAAAAATGACCTAAATAATAAAGTGTGACCGATAGCACTGCCATGCATTTAATAAGAAGAGCAAAGCCAACAATTCTCATTCAGGAACCGTACAGCTCAAAGGGAAAAAATCCCTGAGCTAGCTTTCGTTCCAAATGCTATTTAACTCTGTGCCCCATCTCATCATGGTAGGCTGACGCAGCACTTAGTGTAAAAAAACAGCATGAATTTCCACGTGGAACGGTTCCTAAATGTTACTTTTGGGGTCTTGAGTCCACTACCTTAATAATGTTCCGCTCCACCTGTGAATACATTCTAGAAGCTGTGTATATTTACATTGTAGAAGATGTAACGTGGTAAATAAATATATATATATATATATATATATATATATATATATATATATATATATATATATATATATGTGTATATGTATGTGTATGCATATATAGAGAGATATAATTATGAAAAGAACAACATTTTGCACTGTGTTACACTATTGATTGTAGCTAAGGTTGAGTTAACTTACTGTGTGGGTGTGTGTGTGTTGTCCTTAAAAAATGTGATTTCATAATTGCTTATACAATTGTTGGATCCTTGGACAGCTACAATAAATATATAGATATATTGTTGTCTATTTTGTGGTGCTTTGGCTGTATTTATTATCATGGCAGTTTCAGATTGCTTTCATAATTCTGATTGAATATGTTGAGACCAGAAAGGCCAAATCAACAAAATTAAAGCAAGTAGATGCATCAATAATACAGAGTTGATATATATTGGGGGTACTAATAATGCAAAATAAGGAGAATAAAAAAAGACATGAATCATATAATTAATGCTACTTAATGTTAGCTGTTAGTTTCTTTAAAAGGTCCCAGATATCTTTTTTGTGTTTGCAAGATCATCACTAGAGGGCGGTTTGTCTTCTCTTTGAATGTGTTAACCTGTTTTCACACAAATGCAATTTGTCAGTAGCATACGCACAACTAGTCTTGGCAAGGTAGCGTCTAAACATTTTTAGTGCAACAAAAATGAGTGGTTTGGCCTTATGATAATATTCACCCACAAATAGTAGTTGTATTTGTAAAGTAATGATTCATTTTATTTAACTTCACTGACCTTTTTATGGCAGAGAAGTTTGGCAGCAAAGGTGTATTGGATTTGTGTACCAATTATTCACTTCTAATATAATGCATTAATGTTATTGTTTGGCCTATAGTTTTTTATATTCGCTGCCAAACCATTGGCAATCCCAGTCAAGTACTTTATATAAACAAGGAGTAGGATATACCATAAATCCTTTGTCTCCGTGTCTATAACAGGAGTAATGGCATTGATAGTTTGGAGAAAACTGAGGAGAAGACACAAGCATAGTGAACCATGATGACTCAGCACAAGACAACTGTGTGTGTGTATTTGTGTGTGTGTGTGTGTGTGTGTGTGTGTGTGTGTGTGTGTGTGTGTGTGTGTGTGTGTGTGTGTGTGTGTGTGTGTGTCTGTGCAAACTTCCACACAGAATATCTCCCTAGAGTTCTTTTCAAGGACCTTTCACTCCCAACACCATGACAACAAAGAGAGTTTGTCTGAACAATCCAGTTCTTCCTGGTCTAGTCCAGAATAGATCTACCATAACGCAATTTGAATATCAGGGGATTTTCCTGTGAAAAAGAAAGCCTCACTTTCACAACTTTGACTGCCCTGTGTGGTCAGTCAACAAGCTACTATATGATCTCATTGTATGGTGGATTTGCATTTTAATGGGTACAACTTTTATGGGTACAATATCGTCTGGATCGCCGAGACCGCTAAAGGTCATTCTTCTTCATTACCAGGGCGACAGAGGTTTCCTAGGCACAGTCCTGAGGTTGGTTCCGATCCATATGAGGATTCACTAGTGTACCTGGAGCTCCTGGGCCAGCCGCCAGGGAAAATAGTCTTGGTCTTTAGGGACCACTTTGGATGCTCACAGATTCTGTGTGCATTGTAATTAAATCAAGAAATGCCTTCCTCAGCAGTCAGCATCTCCCTCTCTCTCTCTCACTCTCTCTCTCTCTCTCTCTCTCTCTCTCTCTCTCTCTCTCTCTCTCTCTCTCTCTCTCTCTCTCTCTCTCTCTCTCTCTCTCTCTCTCTCTGTTATACACTCTTATATCTCTCTTATATATCCCTCTCTCTCATATACCCTATAGCTTGTGTGGGACATACTCACAATGTCAAAGAAATTTTGTCAGCATGAAAATAATTGCACACAGGGCTATAAAAACACCATCTTATTTATCTCTTTTTAAACTCAATAAGTTTTGAATAGGGTGTTGTTGTGCGTCCTTGCATAATGATCATTTGACTAAGCAGTTGCTTACATCACCAACCACGGGTCCAGCCGTTTCCCATAAACATTCAGACTGCAAACATGGTTTGCAGCCATGGTTTGAAGCCCATAAATACTGCTACAGTCCCCTTAACTAAACATGTACTCTGCATAGTTCTGGGAAAAGAGCTAATTCAAAATGTTTCATCGGAAAACATCATGTAGCTAGGCTTGCGTTTTCCTGTGCGGGTTTTTGACTTCCAGACGAAAGGTTTTTTGTTTAAACCCTGAGGTCCTCAGTCTTTCTGAGGGCATCCTTTAGCAAGATGCTGTAAGTTGCTTTGGATATAGTGTCTGTTCAGGGTGCTTTCTTCTTTCTATGTACTTTCTCATAACATTTTTGTTTGTTGTTTCCTGTTGTGATCACATGTCCTTCATCCTCCACTAACCAGGAGTGAGTCGTCTTTTCAACTTAACCCTTCCCTCAACCCTCAGCTTATCTTGTTTATTAGAACGTGTCTTCTTTGTTGCTCTTTGCTACCAAAAACAAATATAAAAGCTGCTCTTCAGAAGGCTGTTTCCTTTCCTCAATGTACATTTATGCACAGCAATCAATCATCCATTGATGGCATAACTTTTGCTGAACATTGGCTATTGACCATTCTCGTCCAAACATAAATAATATGTATACCATCTTGTTGGGTTGTGGACTGAAGAACTTTGAAAGCTATGGCAAAACGTTGAACAAAAAAGCATACCTAACCGTTCAAACGCACGTAGTAACTGCTTTGTCCTAATCATTTATCGTAGCATCTAGAATGCAATTCAACTGAACTCATGTCTCCCCTGGAAATGGTCATTCTATTCATTCTTCAAAGGTAGTTTCATGCCTTATCTTGTGTAACCATCGTTTCCGAAGCACCGGGTGTATTCAGACATAACTTGCATAACTTCAGCCTTTCCTCCGGCTCATGAGGCTATAAATCATTGGAATTGTAAACACAGTGAAGTGATTACATTCAACTGAAAATACATCAAATATGGTCTTCAAATAGGTTCAGCAAAAGGTGAGGGTGATAAATCCATGGTAACCATGACTCATGAAAAAGTTGCAATTTTCAGCGACTAATTTACTTAGTCGCTGAAGAACAGAATGTAACCCTCGCATGTTTATAGCCTGAAATTATGTTCGGTTAATTGTGCTCATTTATGATGGACATATGACACCAAACCAAATCAAAGTGGGTTATAATCTCTTTATTGAGACATTAGACATGTTTATTCTAATTTCAACTTAATATCATTACACATTAGTCAGGTCCAGAGAAACACACAATGAGCAACAAATGCATAAGATACTGGATAGGCAATACAGCGTCACTAACAACTACTCTTCATATTTAGGCAGAAGTTACTAAAACAAAGTTAAGAAATATAATTACACTGAAAACAAAAAGGAGACACATCAGGATAACAACTGGATAGTGGGTACCTCAGACATAGTAGGTGCGAGTTTTACAACTCAATAATAGCATTCGATTTAAAAAGTCTTGATTTCCAATACTTATATATACATACTTATGTATACAATACTATACTCAAAACTATGAAGAGAAATGGCAAGTATTCAGATCAGCTTTAGATGCATAGTTGCATTTGCTTGTCTTATGGGCCAAATATCAACATGTGTGAATTTAAAACGTAGATACGACAGAGAAAGTCATCTTGTTATAGAGTTTCGTTGTCGAGTTCAATACAGGCCCTGGTTCCGTGGAAATACTGAAACCTACAGCCCGAGACCCAGCACCCAGCGCTTAACACATACACCCGCCTTCCTCCAATCTCATCTTGCAGTCCTGTCACTTCCACTTTCCACCCACTAGAGGTCGCCACCGAGACCCTTCCGGAGCCTGGCCGTGCGGACCTCCTCCATCAGCTCTTTGAGGTACTGGATCTCGCGGGCCATGGAGTCAGCCTTCTCGTTCAGCTCGATGTTCTTCCTCTCTAGGTTTGAGTACACAGTGCTCAGTGACTCTTGCTCCACACGCTTCTTTTGGCGGTAGCGCGTGGCGGCTGTCTTGTTCTGCTCCATCTTCTTCAGTTTCTTGTCCTTGGGAGCCTTTGACGACCTACTGCTGCAACTACTACTACTACTACTACTACTACTACCACCACCACCACCACAACCCGCTTCCCCTGTCGATCCCCTGGTGGAGCGCACCTTGCCAGCTCCGCTGGTGCTGGGAGATTGGAGGCTGGGGTCGGGGTAGGGTCTGCTCCGGGAGGGCCGGGACGATGTGGGGGAGGCCCGCGGGGAGGACTGGTCCACCGCTGGCATGTTGGTCACGGTGGTGGTGACTTGGTCTTTTGGGGTCAAGAGGACGACGATGCGGGTGGGGGAGAGGGAGAGGATGATCCTGGGGACCGGGGGCACGACGGCGGTGGGCACCGCCACCAGTGCTGGCTTTGCCTCGCAGTCCACCACGTCCACCTCGGAACCCAGGTCCAGGGTGTAGGCGGGGGAGGGCGCGGGGGAGTCGGGCTCCGACTTGATCTCTAGCTCCTCCTGGGGTTCGGGGACGCATGGTAGCGGGGAGGCGGCTTCCCAAAGGTCAACTTCCAACCCGGGCTCTGAAGAAGGTGACAACACAAAGTCGGTGGGGGTAGACACGGCGATCACAGCGGGGGAAGGGGGGCTGAGGGGGGCAGGTGGAGGGGGCGGCTGGGGGAGGGCGTCGAGCACAGTCGGACTGTCGAGGGAGGCAAGGAGGCTTTCTGGTGAGCTAGGGACGTCGTCATCGGCGCTGCACGAGCCAATCAGAGAGTCCAGGTCGAACTCGCTCAGGTCCATCCTCTCCGTCATCCAGTCAAGGTCGCGGAACTCATCGCCTACAGGGGAACGTCGAAGTGTTAAAACATTAACTGGACAATTCAAGGCATCATTGGTACGACGTCTCAAATTCCGATAATCTCGATAATCAAATAAAGTGAGAGTCATTCAGTTTACAGCTGGTATGTCGTTAACGCCCAATTCAAATTGTGTAATAGATCATGAGACACTTTCAGCCCTTCTTGCGGTAGAAGATAAATTGGGGTTGTTCCCTGCTCAAGAGATGTGAGGGTCTTTACCTTTGCCACTGGCCACCTCCGTTCCAACGCGGCCCAGACTTGGGGACGGGGCAAACCAGGGGAGGGAGAGGACGTCCGGCCCAAGACCGGCCTTGTCCCCGTGGGGCAGCAGGTGGGGCGGCGAGGCGGGGGGGGAGTAGAAGGCAGGAGGGGAGGCAGAAGAGGAGGTGGAGGGGGAGGAAAATGAAGAGGGCAACGATGACGCAAAGAAGGACAGAGGGCCCTCTGGTCCGTTCGGCTCCTCTGCTGGGTCACACTGGGGGTTCAGGAACCCGGTTGGGTCAGCCGTGGGAAAGGAAGGCCCCCAGAGAAGGGCCTCCATGTCTCCCAGGCCAAACTGTGAGTCTGTCATCATCATGGTCATAATGGCTGTTGTTGGTGACGAACGGCGTACGAGGCGATTTGTATGGGCCGGAGTCTTTTTTGCTGTCGACTGCAGCAGATCGGAGGGATTCCACAAAGGACCTAAAAAAAGAAAAAAAAGATAAGCGAGACATGAGGTTAAGAATTTTAAAACATTTATTTATATTCATTTCAGTGTAAACACAAATAAAACTTATGTGAGATATTGTCATTACTTCATTTGCCACGGTGCCAAGGAACAAATGTAAGAAATCTTGGTATGCTTGAAACTCCACTGGGTGGGATTGAGGGCTCATGCTCGGAACAATTAGGTTAAACTCCGCCTCGACTCTTATGACTCTGACGTCAATCAGGGTGTCAGCTTCAACATGGCCGTTCAGCTGCACAATGGCAAGCCAAAAGAACAGCTCAAGCAGCCACACACCGTTTGGCTCAAGCCGCCATTTTGGCCAAAAAGGAGGAAACGACTTATTTTCTAAACGCCACTTTCGCAGCAAGCCCATCTCGTTGACTTATATAATATTAATAGAAATTCAATACAGTAGTTTATTTCTGGTGATTTATTCCGAGAAACGTGGATAACATTTAGAGTATAGAGAATGTATGGAAGGATGTAGGCCTCATATCGCAGCTCCAACATTGAACAATGAATATTGGGCAGGTTACTCCAAAATATTAAAATCGGACGGTTCAGTATTTTACAAACTGATTGTGGGTTACGAAATATTCATATTTCGTAGTTACAATGTATAAACTGGTAAGCGAGCGGCATTAGAAGGCCTGTAAGCAGATCATAGAAAAACGAAGAAAATTATACTCACGTCATGTTGATTAATTAAAATTGGCTCAGTGCACTGGTTGGATGCACTGTTTGTTGGCGGCTGCTTGATCGCTGCTCTACACGGCCATTTCGCCAAAAATGCGTTGGTTCTGGTGGCTAATATGTAATTTTGAGGACCGCAGCGGAGAAAATGGCGATACGCGGATGCGGCGACGGATATAGCAGCTGAAGGTATTCTTCCGCTGAACTAAGTTATATCAATGCGCCGTCCGGTCACTATGCATTCCAGGGATCAAATTTTTAGATACAAAGTAGAACTCCCAATTCATTGTGGATATAAACAAAATTATACAAAAACACTGGTATGACCATTTTAAGTCGAATCGGAAGGAGTTAAAATATATATGTAATCCGATATGAATGTTTATTGTATTATAAATTGTGGTATAAAACGAGTGTCAGAACAGACTTGGAATCGAGGCTAAATAATGAGTACCTTTACGTATGGTATTTTTTGATAAAGATTAAACAGATACACATTATTTCACAAATTTAAAGTGTAATTTAGTCCTGCTTACAGTGTGTGTGTGTGTGTGTGTGTGTGTGTGTGTGTGTGTGTGTGTGTGTGTGTGTGTGTGTGTGTGTGTGTGTGTGTGTGTGTGTGTGTGTGTGTGTGTGTGTTAGGGAAACCTCCCTAAAAAAAAGGCTTTCAAAACATACATTACTGGAATTAATTAGCCTACTTACATTGTCGCTCATATTACAATGTATGACATTTAAGTTTCTGCCATTTATTTCAAAATAATGTGGCAGTCACAATGCATGAAATAATACAGACATGGTCAGTTGTTGCTCCGATGGGTAGGATGTATGACTTAATAATTAAAAAAAGATGAACATGATAAATAAACATGATACACAAATAATGCAAATAATGTTACACAGAAAATGTGTCCATACACATAAGAGTAGTAGACAGATATAAATTAGTTTAACTGCTAGACGGTGTGCTTTTGGTATCTCAGCAGCATCTCTTAAGTTTTTCCCGAGAAACAAGCTGCTTATGCCATGATGTTACAAAGCACATGTCATCTCAAGCTGGTTCTGCGGACGTGACGATGGGTTCAGTTGATCCATTCAAGTGTAGTCCCATTTTTCTAGTCTAAAGTTGCTTCTTCGAAAGTATAAACTTTATAACATATAAATACATAGATTGATTCTAGTATGGATGATCGAATGGACGGAAGCCAGGCGTACTAACCACTAATCTTTTCCCACATTAGATACAGTTCATCAAGCACTTCCTGCAGATTCTCTGCCAAATGTCGAACTCTGCTTGCAAACTTCATCTCATTTGACTTTTTCAACTTCTGACCATTCTTCTCGGTGAAATACAAATCCAACTCTCCGGAAAAGGCCTGGAGCAGATTTACAGACGAAATCCGACCTTTGGACGCGGTGGACATCCCTGACGAACTCAACATGTCATTCTCAAGCATAAACTGAGATAGTTCGGCAATCCTCAGTGCCTCTGGCCGGACATCCGGTCCCCAGAGCACTTTGCAGTCATCCCTCCTCAGCTTGTCCATCCAGTCGCGGATGAACAGCGAGCAGCGTTCCATGTCAACAACGTCGTTTGTGTAGTCGTGCACGATGCCCTCGAACCTCGTTCTTCCTGCCGCTTTCTTCTTGTCGGCGACGGCGGCGCGGGCCCCGATCCCGCTGGCGGTCGCCACCATGCCCGCGCCAATCGCCGTGACAACCAGGGAAATGCCCATGGTGGCGGGAGCGAGGGCCACGCCCACCACGGCCGCCACCCCTCCCACGGCGCCAGTGGTGCTTCCGGCGATGCCCATGGCCTTGTTCTTCTTCTGCTTCTTGTCAAGGCGGTCGCAGAAGGCGGTGAGCTCTGAGACGCGTTGTTGGAGGGAGTCCAGGAGGGACTTGATGTGTTTGAGGGCCACTGCCATGGCCTTTTGGATGACAGCTCTGGTGAGGAGGAGGAGGAAAACGTCATGATATTCTGAATCGTTAATGAGTTCTGCTTATTCACCTACATTTCCTGCTGTATGCATTTGTAAGTCGTGCAGGCTTTACTCTCCCCCCTGAAAAGCAGGCAGAGTAAACCCTCTCTACTCTCTCCCTTTTGACAATGGGATCAAGTAGAGGGGTTACCTAAACTATGCTTATAAGTAGGACTTTTAAGCATGTTTGCCCATTTGCTTGTAGCTTGTGCTAGCGTGCTAATTCAGCAACATATTACGGAAAGGGGTCAACTGATCCAGCAGTTATGTTGTACAATAAACTAGGACATGGCTGCTTGCATGATGCCTTGTTAGCATGCTGAATACATTTTGTTGAGTGAAGTTACCTGGTTTGGTCACCTCTACCAACGCCATAGAGACCAAGAGACATGTTATCACAGACTGCAGAAATACAAACAGAAAAAACATTATTGAACATCATTCTGAGAGAAAAAAAAAGGCAAAGACAATTAGCCTTTTAATTCTTAAAAGGCAAATTCTGTTGATGAGAATGCATTTTTATACCTAAAACCATCGGAGGTAGTGTTATTTGTTTTTAGTGTTTTTAGTTTTTGGTTTGTCCTTATTGGCTATTTTCACTACAATATGCGTTTCAATTCTCACCATCGACATTCTTCCTGTCCTCTAAAAGATCGTCTAAGTACTGTTGGGGGAAACAAGTATAAAAATAGAAAATGAGATTAACAGACGGAACATCTCAATAGGTAGCTGGTGCTCTTTGTGCGCAACACAATGCAAGGTGTGGTGACAGTGGGGCAAGTAGCGTTTCTCTCACTGTGCAGCGCCTGTTCCTGTCGGGCAGGAGTTCAAGGTAAACGGGTTCCTCCACCTCCTCGTAGACAGGTTCCTCGCCGTAGCCTGAGGAGGAGTACAGGGAGGAGTAGGAGCAGGAGGACGGACAAAGAGATGAGGAGACGTAGGAGGAGTTTGGGGAGGAATTCAGTGATGGCCTCTTGACCGGGGGAGGAGGACGAGGAGGGGCAGGTCGTCGAGGACCTCCTGTTGTGATGTCTGGCCGTGGCAACTAGACAAACAACAATAACAAATGTTACCCTTTATTGTAACTGTAGCCAAAGCAGCTTATTGAGCAGGTAGGGATGGAGGGCATCTTGCTCCTAGGCTAGGCTATGGACAGGTAACTTAACACACTCTCTCTCTCTCACTCTCACTCTCACTCTCTCTCAGCAGCGCATTAACTGACTTAAACACCTCATGGTTAAGTTTTGATTTACCAATAAGCCCTTTCAATGATATTCTGTGTGGGATTCCCCTTATGGGTTTGCTACAAACCGAGGCCAGGTTGTAACAAGACAAAGTAAAAATCTGTATTACCTCATTGGCCAGAAGATACGCCTGGGGGCGAAATAAGGAAGAGCCAGCAGCAAGATCGGGCAAACTGGCGTACGTATAGGTCTTGGGAGGAGGAGGAGGAGGGACCTTCCTCTCTTCATACACAGGGGCAGGGTTCTGGAATAGAAGGAAGATGCAACAGACAGTTCAGGGGGGTTCAATCCAGGGGTTAAATAATATATATATCTGTTAAATCCTTACAGGGAAAGCATTACATTTTCTCCTTTGTATTGTTTGACAATAATTTGAACAACCTAGCAAGATCATTGAGAAACACATTTGAAGTTAGTCCATGGATAACTAATGAGTTTTCCTAAATCTAATATGAATTGAGAAAGAGAATTATGCTTTTGCGAATTCTGTTGCAATGGACGTTTTTCGACAATTTAAATGGAAAATACAAATGTTTCAAAACTTTGTTTCCACTTATTATCTACACACATCAAATCTAAACCTGCTCACCTCCTTGTTCCTGTAAGTACACAATGCCATGGAGGGGAAACCCTGCTTCCTCTGACGTACTTTACAGGACGGAGTGACGTATATTGTTACTAACAAAGCACAAGTATCTATGAAGTAATGCTACTATTTCTACTACTACTTGTATCCTGTAAGGACTACAGTAAAATTATTATCTGTATAATACAAGGTATTCTAATAACAGTAAAAATTATATAGCAATAATAAGACATGTTGTAATCATGTTAATGCAATAATAAAAGGAACTACTTATATTACTATCCTACTAAATAAAAGGGTCCTTAGCCAAAACAACATTTATTTAGAGGTAATTGATTTAGTCTTGAACCTACATTTCTTAACATGCACACAGAGCCCAGTCCATAAACAACATTGACTTAATTTTACATTTTCAAAGAGAAATGTCAAACCAAGTCTTATGCAATATGAGGATGAGCTATTTTCTTGTTGGTCAGGTGAGGGGAAAAAGGGGAGGTGTTACCTGGAGACCAGGTGCTGATGTCTGGTGAGGAAGTCTCCTCACATTTAGCGGCTTTGAAGGTGGAGGGGGCGGGAGCCTCGGTCGTGGCCTTGGGGAAGGAGGAGGGGGGAGAGGAGGAGGCACTCTGTCGACATTTTCTTCCTGGAAACCAATGATAATAAAGTAAAGGGTTCAAGAGATGACGCTAGTATGGTGACTATAGTCAATGAAAGTCAATCACACTAATGTTTAATTTATTAATTTACATAAATGTATGTTTTTAACCAAAGCAACATACAGGATATTTATGGTTTGGGCATCTTGCTTAAGGATGCCTACAGGTAGAAGTCAATCGATCAGATAGACACATAGTCTATCCCAGGGGTCAGCAACCTTTTCAACATGCAGTGCCAGTTTGACATTTTCTCGTTAATGAGTGTGCCTTAAGCAACAATATATTAAAAATTAAGCTGAATTATGACACAGCGACCAAAAACATTTCCAGAAGACCTGGAATTGTACTATTTCCACATAGTCCACAATCATGCATCAACATTTTTAATGTTTTTTGGTTGTTATATTTGCAACATTGGCTTACAAATTATAAATGCATATGTGCCATCTTAAAACACCATTTTCAGAAACTCATTCAAAAACATATTTGCACTGTGAGAAATGTAAAAAATGAAAAAATGTTGGAACCATCCACATCAATATCTTTAAGACATGTACAGCTTTCCAAAACCATGTGAAGGCGATGCATACAGGCCACTTCTCTATTACTCAACATAGGCTTAAAAACTATTAAATTAATTGATCATATTTCAGAACACTGCTTTCTGTAACTAATTTAATTTAATTTAAACATATTTTGCACTGGGAGGAAATGCCCAAAACAGAATAAAGTGCAAAAAAAAATCGGTAGTAATGATTATTATTATTATTTTTAAGTGTGCCAATGATTATGCTGCCCCATGCCAGTGGTGGCAAGTGTGCCTAGGGTTGCCGACCCCTGGTCTATCCGATCGATGACTATGTGTCTATCGATCAGAAGTGTCTTCCGGTCTGAAGTAAAACAGCCTAACCACTTCTACAAGTGTAATTCTCTCAAAACATCACTGTGGCAGCTCACAATTTGTTAGGATGAATGCAAAGAGCAGTGGGAGGATTAAAACATGACTGAGGTGAACTGCTCTTCCAACAACCCCAACATGCGTCTTTTGTCTGGAGGAGCCCGGTTAAAGTCACCTAGGTAGCTCGAGACAAAGGGGGATGAGGTTGGAAGACCGGTTTATTTTGAACATTTGCAGACAATGAAGAACTGGTGCTCCACGTTGCCATCCATGAGAGCTCCCGGAGTGTGTGCTGTGATGCGGCTCACCTGGGTTTAATTAATCAGATAAACATTAAGAAAACCACCACCAAGTTACTGATTGTGATAAAACTATACATACGAGACAATAAAAGCCCTCTTACGTGACGGGAGTATATGTCCTCGTAGACGTGTTCGGCGAGAGTGAAAGGCTGGTCATTCGGGTCGATGGTGATGGCTGGCTTGGCTTGCTGCTGAGTACACATTACACCCAAACACAATGACTATTTACTATTTGCTATTTTCATAATTTACTAGATGATTTAATCCAAAGCAGATAGCAGTTATTTGCTGTTATTGATCTAATTACAGAGCAGTGGTTGCGGCATGTTGCTGAATGATGCCTATTAAGACACTTCAGAAATGGGGGATCGAACCAAGAACCTTTCCGCTGGGAGTCAAACACCCTAACCACTGACAAAACTATCTTGCCCCATGTTTGATTCAGATATGTTGGGTTAATCTGAACTGAACTGGGCAATTTTTCCGAACCAATAAATGATGCACTACTCATTGAGCATACTGCGTATTTTTACCATGTTGTTGTCGGTGGTTGTTGATCACATCACTGGCTTCACCAATACATAATATCTATCTTTTGTTCTGGTGATGAGGTCGATTAGATCTCACACGCAACAAAAATTGCTAAGGTGAGATATCAGCTGATAATACCTGATTACCATACACATACAACCTGAAGGTACGCAAAGTAGGTTATTCAACGGGTTTGTTTGTAACTTTGTTTGATTGTAATAAAAAATACAAATAATTATTTAATGCTGTTTTCAGTTTGTTAATGATTTTTTTGTTCATTTGTAAGTATTGTTTGCCGTCTCTTACCATTGCAGGCCTGCACTGTCCGATTGTTGTTCTATTCCCCCAGTTTTCAACATTAAAACATATTTGAAAAAAAAATAATAAAAACAATAGGTTGTCTCGCAACATAGTTGCTTGACACCCAATGAATCGCCAATGATGTTCCTCTGTGGACGTCTTTCTAAAAATGGATTTGTCTCTCAGTTATTCTAGCCGCCTGTTGCTCAAAATTAAAAATGAAGCCAGGGTGGATTCCTGCTCTATCTTGATCCATGTGTGTTTCGATAATGGACAACAATACACATGGGAACACGCCCACATCAGTGGGGTGTTCCACAAAGCCGGTTTTATCACATAACCGGGTAAGTTAACCCAGGGTTTTCGGTAACCCTAGGTTTTCCGTTCCAAAAGGATCACGGTATGTTAGTTGCTATAGCAACATATGCTCTGAATCAAACCTGGTCGGACCAGGTTTTGCGCAGGTTAAGTTTGAAACATAACCCGGTTTTGGGTATTTCAACCAGCGTTCACCGCAGATTTCATGTGTTCACAATGGCATGCCCTTTTGATGAGAGAACTGCTGATATCAGAGCGCAAATTATACGTGCAATCCACCGGGAGCGATTGATAAGACCACGGCTCGACATCTTGGCATATTGGATGACTTTTTGCTGGAGTGGAGTGATATAGATTCTCGCGCAAATCTTTAATATATTTAAATAGCCTTACATAGCCAACACTACCAATCGAGGACCTGGCCTCAGTTCACTCCAGACTATTTGCGTAGCCCTCCGTTTTTTTCAAATTGTAGTTTTATCTAGGCTATAATGCTGGAGATGCTGAGCACATCACAGTCGTTTCAGATGACCCATCCAAGATTTGTATCGGCCTCCTATCATACAAAGAGCAATATTGTCTGAGTACTATGCCGAGAGGCATTTACAACATGAAGTATAAAATAGTCCTAACGGACTTGCATCCACTGGAGAATGTTCGATCGTAGCCGGCGGCTTCATTACAAGCACTGGTCCATCTTGATCTGTGAAGTTGATGAATTGTCACTTTTAGGTTTTCTACCCAGTTACCAAAAAAAGAAACATTTGGAATAGTATGCGCTGTGGCAAGCACACGGTTTGCATGTGTTCAGAGGCGCCGCATCCCATTAGGCATACCAGGCAACTGCCTGGGGCCCCGCAATTGTTTGGGGGCCCCGGGCCACGGGGGGGGCCCCCTAGAGGCAAAAATAAATAAATAAAAATAGCTCCCAACAATCGCCCGACACCCCCCCCCCCCGTCAACAATCGCTGGACAAACCCCCCCCCCCCCCCCCCCCCCCGTCAACAATCCTCTGCCTAGGGCCCCCACACTACCTAGAATCGCCCCTGCATGTGTTACTTCGAAGGCAAAAAAAATCTAAAATAGGCCTACAAGAAAACACAAAAACCTACATTCAACCAGTGTGGGGTATGGCCCATGATGACTCTCTGAGGTGGTAGGTACCTCCAGGTACCGGCCTTTTCACGATTGGCTTAAAAAAATGGCTTATTTAAATTTATACCAATACGATGGTGGGAAAAGCTTACCAGTTTGTATGTTTTTTATACTTGATCCTCTGACCGCTTGGAAGCAATCGGAGTAGGCTACATATTGTTTTAGAAGAAAGGGGTTATGTGGTAGGATCTTTAAGAATGCTTAACTGGGATATTTATATATTCATGGCTCAAATATTAAGGATCATGCTTTTGACGTGTAACTAACGCATTTACGCGGTCAGCGATCCGCTGCCAGGCTTTGGTTCTCCGGGTTCCAGAGGTTTTAGCGTTCCCTTTTCTTGCGATAATGTCCTTCTCCTCGTCATAGCTCTCCAGGAGAACCTGGAGTTCCATTTCATTGAAATAAGCGGCCCGTTTCGCCATATCGATCAGGGTTTCCATGATCCATACATCACGTCTTTTTAAGTTTGGCGTGGACGCGCACAACCCTGTGTTAACCAACCCCGAGTTGATTGAACTAATGCATAACCGCTGCTGTGGAACCGAAAACTCTGGGTTGGTCGGCACAGGGTCAATCAACCTAGAGTTCAGCGTTAACTCAGTGTTTGTTAAACCTCCGTTCGTGGAACACCCCTCAGGGCCCTCCCACACACACGACACATTTCTTGATTGTTCTATTTTCAGATTGACCTTTTCTGCTTAAAAGATAAACCATTGCTGTTGTACTAAAAACGAATAACACTACCTCTGATGGTTTTATGTATAAAAATGCATTCCCATCAACATCATCTTTATGTTGAATTCCTAAAGCAGCATATCATTCAAACCCATGAGAGACAAATGATGAATGACTGTTGTCAACATGTCTTTTGTTTAGTCTTTGCTGTTGGTTACATTGAGGTTATATGAATGGTTCAAGCTTGTTGAACAGGTCTCAACGGATCCTGCTGTAGACTGTGGTGCACTGAAACACGTATGTAGACACGTATGTATGCATAAGGTATCAAACACACACTATGTCCCTAAATTACTATAAAGAGAAACATCCAGTAGACCGCTGCATACCGCCCATCCATCATGAAACATCAAATCCATTAGAGTGCCTCAATGAAGGACTGTATATCTATTATTTCATCATTTGACAGACATTTCTGTCCACAGTGATTTGCAATCTATTTTAGATACTGTACATGCCATTAAGGAGCCGGTATGGATTTAGCCACATAAAACATTGTATTATTGTGTTTCTGGGTTGCAAAGATACATTTCAAAGTAGTTTCTAGGTCATTCTGTTTTGACTATAATCTACAATCATAATCTGAAATTCGAGAAAAGGGAATATGACCGAATATGGTTCGAGAAAAGGGAAGATGAGTATCATTCTTTCCACCCTAAAATGTGAGGCATAATTTGCATGAATTAATATCTTTCCTAAAATGTTGAATGATACAAATCTAAGCTCTTCTATGGTACTTCTAGTAACAAATTTAAGTAATGACATTCTCTATAGCTCTGCCAAATTAAAATTTCTGACCCTGGATAGATAATGACCCCTTATCCAATATCCCAGGAATAGTATAGTTTACGCAATGATACCTAAAAATAACTATGCTGAGGAACAGTTACGTCTGCGGGTACGTCTGTTGTGAAAAGACCTTGTAGGCTTATATATCACATGTAGCAGTGCGAGTGCGATGCCTGTTCAAACAGTGCCCATTCAGAATAGGCTGATTGTCGAGAAAAATTGAAGGACAATATTACAGACACTCGTCTACTTATTGGTTGATAGCATTTTAAATTTTAAACTAGAGTGAATTGATAAGATCTAGAGAACGATAGTAGCCAAAATTATTAGTCTCAATATTGGTAATCAGTTTTTCAATCATTGAAAGATTTGCTAATGGTTGTAGGATTTAATTCATTTAGATTTATTAATTTTCTTATTCATTAACTACCTAATCTAAGTTTATTTTTCTGGATTCATATTATTGTTAGGTTAAAGTGTGTTTTTGTGTATATTCTATATAGTCAACTCTAAATCTAATCTACTTGTTGTTTGTGAACACTGAATGTATGAATTACCAGGAATTGATAATAGGTGGCAGTGTTGTTACAGATTGTGTATCAACTGAGTAAACACATTTGTACAGATTCCCCCTGGGGTCACATGGTAAAAAAATACCTTCAAGTGTAAATCTGTGCGCACAGATTTGTAAACCGTTCCCTTGGATTCTGAAACCGTGCGCACCATTTACCCAATCCTTGCGCACGGATTTGGTTTGCCCTACGCAGCTTGGATTCCCCATGAGTATTGTTACGGCTGGTCCTACACAGGACTAGTGTGTATAAGATATATTCAAGATGAGGCCAACAGTGTTTCAGTCAGAGATTGGAATATCATCATGTGAAAAGACAAACCCTACATTCAGTCATTCATCCTGTATAGATGATAAACCATATATTCAGTCATGCATACTGTATAGATAAACCCTATATTCACCCATTCATACTGTATAGATGATAAAGCCTATATTCAGTCATTCATGCTGTATAGATAATCAAAACTATATTCAGTCATTCATACTGTATAGATGATAAACCCTACATTCAGTCAGTCATAGTATGACTGACTGAATGTAGGGTTTATCATCTATACAGTATGACTGTGTATTTGTATAGATGATAAACCCTATATTCAGTCATTCATACTGCATAGATGCCATTCTTGCCATTCTGAATCAGATAGGCGTTCACCATCACAATGCTCATGGGGAATCCGTGCGCACGGATTGGAAAAACAGTGCGCACGGTTTCGGATTCCGAGGGAATGGTTTACACATCAAGGTCTATTTTTCTACTATGTGAGCCCAGAGGGGCATTTGCCCGGTCGACAGGTTAGTTATTTCTTTGTGTACGTATGATTATCAATGTTAGTTATCTGTTTGTGCGCGTTTGTGTGTGTGTGCTCTCACGTGTCTTCAGACAGACACAAAGATGGAAGGAAGGAGGTCACCTCTCCCTTTCTGTTTACTATTGAAACCCTCGATGATTGAACATTTAAGAAATAAATCTAACATCCAAGTTGAATCCGACTTCCCCTCAGTCCATCTCCCTGCTGCCCCGATTATGAAGTCAGAAGCTGGAGGTTAAAACAACAGGAGCCATACAGAGGAGAAAAAGCTTTCATCAGTACAATCATGTGTTTTGTCCAAGGTTAACATTACAGTATGCGTCGAGGGAAGAAATCGAAAAACGCTTTAAACTCTTGGAGGTAGAGTTCCTGTGGGAGTCTTTGGTTATCGCGCCTTGCGGCCATTTTGATTACATAATCTGGAAACACAAGGGTCCCATGATAGCGTGCACTGGGAGACTAAGGATAGAAAAGAGAAGATAATAATCAACTGTGTTTTGTTGTTACCATGTAGCCATCCAGCAGACTGTATTATGCAAAGCGACTTACAGCGAAGATGTTAGGATACATGTTATGAGCAGCAGGTAGGGTTTAGCAACAGTATTCTATAGTGCTAAATTGGGGTTCAGACCTTTTTGCTGGCAGTTGAACACCCTAACCACTAGTACACTATTCTGTTCCATTCAATCATGGGACTGTCATATCCAGAAGGATAGAAGAGGATTGGAGGACAAATGGATATATGGCTATAGTGATGGATGAATAGAATAGAACAGAGCTAGATTTATCATTAGGTTAAGATTTGCTGTGAACAACAACAAATGTCAATACAAACAATACAAAGCATGTGAGCAAATCATTTATAGTTGGACATAAAGACAGACAGACAAAAGACAACCTTCAGAAGTTTGAAGAGAGCCTTTGCTTTGCCTGTAAATGAACCGAGTGCCCTCAGAACGGTCACAAATTGTCGAGATAATTCGAAAATCCATCACAAACCTAAACAGAGTGCCGCATAGTTTGCACAGGACTGTCTTTCACCGTTTATCCGGTCCGTCTGTATGAAAAGGGTTTCAAGTCAATAAAACACATTAGCGCTGCTCGGCACTTTCAAAGTTGTACTACTTATAAATAAAAGGCTCATAAGTTGTCTGTCCATCACTCCGTCAGTTTGTGTCTCTGTCTGTCGGTCTGTCTGCATCTCTGTTTGAGTTTATGTCTGACTATCTATGCTGGGTAAAATTGGAGTACTTCACTTACCAGATGATTTGACATTGTCTGGGGTGATTGCGTTTTAAGGGCGAATATTGATATTGATTTGATAAAACATTGTATGAATGTTTATCTGCTGGAGTTATTGATTCGGTTGATGTTTGTTGGTGTTCCAGTCGCATGTTTCCCTCGTGGGTGTGTCTAGATGTGGTCTTTATCCTGGTCGAATAAAGCTAAAAAAATAATATATTTCAGAATACACTTTCGCTCAACAGGTGTTGTGGCTGCTTTGGTATTGGTCACCAACCAATTTTTGATTTGAAACCAGAAGCAGAAGTACCTCTACTTCCTCTGCCTTGAGTGTAATGCTGAGTACATCTAGTGAACATATGCAGAACAATTGTTATCCTTTTTTTTTTTTTTGCTAAATGATCTGGCAATATTACAATTAATTCGCCAAAAGTTCATGGTCAGAAAGAAACTCTGTCCAGTATTCCAGCAAACCAATTTAAATTCTACAAACTTTGAGTGCAATTCTTTCTATTCTTCACATGAAACACCCACACATATTCAATGGCTCAGAACTTTATCCAAGGTAGGCTCTAAGTCACACACACACACACACACACACACACACACACACACACACACACACACACACACACACACACACACACACACACACACACACACACACACACACACACACACACACACACACACTCCTGGGAGGCTGGGAGTCCATCTAAATAAGCAATGGAAGCATATATCAAAGAAATAAATTAAAATAAAAAATCTCTTAAAATTACATTTGGATTGAGTTGGAAGAGGAATTTGTCAAGGTTGTCAGGGGGAGGTTTGGAGGACTTTAGTCACACATCGTAAGTCACACACAGACACACATTGAAATAAACAGACATACACTTTTATGCAAAAAACACACACACACACACACACACACACACACACACACACACACACACACACACACACACACACACACACACACACACACACACACACACACACACACACACACACACACACACACACACGTATCCAGACACCCAGATATGCAAACACATAAAAACAGAACTACACAAAACCATAGTTGGACAAACATAGATGTAGACTTTGAGATGAACACACATGCAGCATATTGATGCTCAAAGAAGTGCACAAGGACGCTCACACACATTTCCAAGGGGAACCTTTGGGAATACAGGAGAGAATACAATACTTTGAGAATAGTGCAGGCATGAGAAGTAGAAAAGAGATTCCCGTTAATAAATATAGTGGTGGACTGAGCCTGCGCCTGAATACTTATCAGCAAGGTGCACGTTTCAGTGTGAGGAGTACAGAGTTTCCCTGACACATAGCGGGTAGGAGGGGGGGCAACACCCACCCTACCGGTCTGTCAATTAAGATTAACGCTATCCTATGCCCGAGTTATAGTTCCCCTGAGATACATAGACTCTCACAACGAACCAAACCACTCCTCGTAAGAACCTTAACTCATGAGAATGTCATAAGTATCTCCGAAACTAAACTCAAAATAATCTAACAGTGACCCATAAGAGTCCCAACTCATAATATTGTAACTCATTAGATCTCTTAAGAAGATCTAATGAGTACAAAAAGGTCAGGTAAAGGAAAAATGAATCTCATACACACTCAGCACACATACCCAGTCAACGAACATATGCAAATGTCATGCAAATTAGCAGTGCCTCCATACGACCAGCACCCGTGGAGCCACCTCGGTCACAATAAGACACAGGCCCCACCAAGGACCTCCGCAGGGGGGAGAGCCTTCGCCTATCGAGCGTCCTACCTATGGAATAGTCTGCCACCTGGAAGCTGACTGTCGAGCTATTCAAAGCAAAGCTAAAAACGTACCTCTACAGCCTTTCGTTTTGACCATAGGGGTGCGAAAACGATGCTGAAGCGATGTGACGATCGATGCGTGTTCGTGCAGTTAGTGAATTAGCAGCAGTCTACATTTCCATAATGCACTTTTTCCCCTTCTAATTCATTATTCTGTCTGTTCTAGCGTGTTGTGATGACTGGATGCCTGGACTCTCCTTATGGTTAACCAGCCAGCCCCCCATCATCGATTGAATATGTTTTGCCTGTATGTATGTATACTTTATGTAACTGATGGCCCCCATTGCACTCCTTAC
This sequence comes from Gadus morhua, assembly GCF_902167405.1. Classification (NCBI taxonomy): domain Eukaryota; kingdom Metazoa; phylum Chordata; class Actinopteri; order Gadiformes; family Gadidae; genus Gadus; species Gadus morhua. The sequence continues at coordinate 10,612,070 of NC_044049.1, read as the reverse complement.
CATCCCTGGAAGGAGATATCCCCCACTCTTTGTCCCTTCCTCAAGATTTCTTCCTGGCTGAGATTTATCTTGTCCTTTTGGGGGCTTGGCTCAGGGGGTGTCATAAATATTTGGCCTATTAAGTCCTTTGAGAATGTAGCGGTGATTAATGGTTATGCAAATAACATTTTATTAAATTGACCTAGGGCTGCAGTCCAGTATCACACACACACAGGTCTTTATTTATTAATGTAATTATGGCAAAGTTTCATATGTTAATGTTGTAATGTGAAGTCCTATATATCAATCTATGTCCTACTTGGCCAGGCCAAGTGGTTTAAATGAATTTGTTGAGGGTCATATAACTACTTTATAATAAAATGGTATATAATGACAAAAGATGACCTAGGCAGTACAGGTCCTACGTCAGTACAGTTGTTAAGATAAGTCATCACTTTTCTCCAAGGCGTCTTACAACCAGGACCTCTAGTAGAATTACAAGTAGTAGGACTAGTAGTAGTATTCTATCCTTTTGCTCCATGCAGTTTTCTCCATGATCCTGACACTGCCTACGCTCCAAATGATTCGATTCAAAATCTATTGACCCAAAATTAGTTGAATAAGACCAGAAGTCCATGAGTCTGTGTTATAAAGTGATAATCAGAAACGATTGTCAAGCACATAGTAATTAGTCGCGGAACAACAGAGAGAAGGTGACGCCTTTTAAGTACCCATGTCCTTAGGCCTACCTTATTTGACGGCAGTCTTATTTTAATTGAACAACAATTCTAAATAAGGTAAAATGTAGGTTAAGCTCAGGTATGAGGTTGCAGATGTGATGTTTACATGACGTTTGTTATCTGGCACCAGGATGTACTGTTCTCCTTGAGGTCACACATCATTGTAAACAGATCTGCCGCTGAAAGGCGGTTGCCGCGTGCGAGCAAACCCCTATCGTTGTACAAGCCTTGTGTTCCCAGCAACCCGAGCCTGCCACAGCAGGGATTAAGATAAAGAACTCGTGACCAGAGAACATATGCTGGTGCTCGCTCTCACGGCGGTTGGCCCAATCTTTGGCCCCCGGTTTTGTTTACACCCATCTCTGTTTTACAATGATTTCATTTACGGTCACATAACTTTTTTGTCATTTAGCAGACACCCTTAGCCAAAGCAACCTACAGTGTGAAGTGTGTTTCAATGTTCAAAAGACTTGTACTCTGTTTCCCATGCTAATTTAGCAACGACTGTCTCTGGAGATTCCCTTCAATAAGAACCTAGTCACACCACACACATAAAAACTGAGCCATCACTGAAGCAGTCCACAACCTCTTATATACTCTGGTCAAACAGCAATTACCTCTGTTGAATCCATGTGGTGAATGAATGAGAGGTCTTTAAGTGACCCGCTAAGTGCACTCGCAAAGACTGAATGACATCCAGCAGTATACCACCCATCGGTGTCCCTGGAGTTACTGGGACTGCTAAACCAACCGGGGTCGCAGCACACATGCAAAGGGGGAACTCAGTGAACATGCGATTGCAAAGGTGTTATGATGGAAAATAAGACCGCATGCAAAATCAAACCAATGGTGTGGACTTAGAGGATAGTGTTTCAGTCCTGCTCCTCCGGTTCGGGTCAGAAGGTCCGGCCCGGCCTCGGGTCAAATCTGCCTGCGTTTGTATCTTTCCAAGGTGATTCAATTTGTACGGCCCTTAAATCAGAGTAAGAGCCTCAAAGGGCTTCTTAGGCCCTTGTTATACAACACCCCCTCACTTGAGGTCAGGGAACACGCATACTTCTGACTTATGAAGAGGTTTTACATACAATGTCCACTAGCACCATGCATCCTGCCTGTGGTTCTCTCTCTGTACATTCTATTTCTCTCACCTCCATCCACCCTACCTGTATTACCTCCATGGCTGCTAGATCCAGAGCGCCAACAGGGGCTAAAAGGAGTGTCTTGTTCCAGAGTTGAGGGACATTAGGTTCTGGGAACAGAGTGTCACGATCACTTCATCATCTCAGCAAGACCTCAGACTCGTTGAGCCCATTCAAGCTGGTTTTCATTATTATTCTTTGATGTACTTATTATCATTTTATATTATGAGTCAACTCTATTTATAAAATGATGAATAGATCGTACCTCTAAAAGTCTCACACCCCTTTTATATTGGATTCTTTCAAAAGATGCAGGATGTTAGTTATCAAAGCACTGAATTCCATTTGTAAAAACGCTACAAAGCCCCAGCCTGTCCTCAGCAAGGATGTTGATAGTGCAAGAGGTAGGTTATCTTACGTGAGCTTAAAGTGATAAGGTAGGTAGATATCTTTGATACGACCATAACAGGCCAATCAAGGGATGCTGATGATCAGGAACTGGATGTAGACGAAAGAGGGGAAAAAAATTCACTAGATAAAGGAATGGCAGGACTAACGGGAAACTAGATGTTTTCAGCTGTATCATAGCAACAAGTAACAATCTCGAGTGAGACTGAATAACTAGCAGATTTCTCGTCTCGTTCGTGTGCTCAAACACACACACACACACACACACACACACACACACACACACACACACACACACACACACACACACACACACACACACACACACACACACACACACACACACACACACACACACACAAATTATTTGTTACCGAATTTTGATGCTTCATAAAAAAAAAAAGGATTTGAAATATATGCATTTTGCAAACATTTTCTGGAACATGAACAACGGAATCTCTTTGATCTGGTCCATGTAGACCGTTTGATCCATTTGATCAATTTTCATTTCCTATTATCCTATTTATTCATTTGATATTCATGCATACGCCTCTGCTAAATGACTGCTTAAGAACTGTAACGTATTTTGACTCCTTGAATAAAATGTCATCGTATCTTAACAATAAACAACCATCATATTTAGAAGTACATTCATTCATCAGTAACTACGACAAACGCAATCTTGCTTCCTCCTGGTCAACTCTGAAATGCACGTTTCCCTTAGCGCTAGGGGACATTTGAAGGAATGGCGAGCGTCAACATAAATAGTAGATGCTTTTAGAACCACCATCGCGTGGGAAGCCCCCTCCAAGGTCATCTCCTGACCGTGCAACAGGATTTGGTAGTTAATACTAGTAGAAAAAGTTTTGTGTCTTGAAAAAGGAATTCTATGAAATCTATCATTTCAAACGCACGGACACACGTGCTTTGGATAGCCCACTGGGCTTTAGTGCCTTGCTCAATTTCAGTTGACTTTAGATACGACACAATTCACGTGAAGGATTCATATTCTACATTCAGCGATATATTCAGCTATGAGCAAAATAGGCAATACATCAATAATTTATGCACATGCACCATTCCTGAAATTTATTAAAGAGCCCCCTGGGGTCAAATTGTAGAAAAAATATCTTCTTGTGTAAATCCGTGCGCACGGACTGATAAACCGTTCCCTCGGATTCTGAAACCATGCACACTGTTTTCCTAATCTGTGCGCATGGATTTGGTTTGTTCGACACAGCAGGGATTCCCATGAGCATTATGACGGCAAACGCCAATCTGATTCACACCGTCGTCTATACATTATGAATGACTGAAGATTTAAATGTTTGTTAAAAATAAACTAATCTCCGACTGAAAAACTACGTTTGCCTCATCTTGAATACATCTTATACTCATGCATGAGGCCTGTGTAGGACTAGCCGTCACAATGCTCATGTGGAATCTCTTCTGCGTAGAACGAACCAAATCTGTGGGCACTGTTTCGGAATCCGAGGGAACAGTTTACAGAACCGTGCGCACGGTGTAACCCCAGAGGGTCTTCGTTATTTATCCTTTGTCAATTGATATTGTAATTAACACAAGGGAAGCTGAGTGAGTCTCTGATTGTTTGAGAGACGAAATGGGGGCGGGCAGTATCTGCGAGAGAAAGGCTTCATAAATGGAGTGCACAGCCCCCACACTGACACACTCTCAGGCACACCTGCTGAAAAGATCGTTGATCAGTGCCGGTATTATACCCTCTCCCTCTCTCAGCGCCGGACCTCTCGTCACCATAGAACCACGATTCTCCTAAGCTGCTCCTCGTCTTCTAGACATGAGGAGGTGAGACTTGCACATCTCAGCAGATTTCCTTTTGTCTTCTTTGAATGTATTGTAACAGCTCAGGATCTGAAGAGCAAGTTGCAAGTTGTGGAGCATAAATAAAGAGACGGATTGAAGCAAGTGACGAGCAAGGCAAAGGGTGAGTAAAACACCGGAGGAGGGGGAGGAAACTTGAAGAGAGTAAAAAAGACAGAAGGCAGCGAGAGCAGAAGATCTCTGTGGAGCTGAAGGAAAAGACCTCCTTGGAAGAAAAGGAGAAGATGTCTGTGGAGGAAAAGGTGAAGATGTCTGTGGAGCCGAAGGAGAAACAATCTGTGGAGCTGAAGGAGAAAACATCGGTGGAGGTGACGGGGAAAACATCTGTGGAGCCGAAGGAGAAAACACTTGTGGAGGTGAAGGAGAAGATATCGGCGGGCGTGACGGAGAAAGTGTCTGTGGAGGCGAGGGAGAAGACGGAGGTGCGCCTGGTGTTCCTCGGCGCGGCCGGCGTGGGCAAGACGGCGCTCATCCAGCGCTACCTGCGGGACACCTTCGAGCCCAAGCACCGCCGCACCGTGGAGGAGATGCACTGCCGCCAGTACCAGGTGGGCGGAGCCACTGTCACCGTGGAGATCCTGGACACCAGCGGCAGCTACTCCTTCCCCGCCATGCGCCGGCTCTCCATCCAGCACAGCGACGCCTTCGCGCTGGTCTACGCCGTGGACGACCCCGAGTCCCTGGAGGTGGTGAAGCGGCTGCAGGCGGAGATCCTGGCCGTGAAGGAGGACAGGTTCACGCCCATCGTGGTGGTGGGCAACAAGATCGACCGGCGCGGCGAGCGCCGGGTGTCCAGCGAGGACGCGCTGGCCACCGTGGAGCTCAACTGGAACCACAGCATGCTGGAGGCGTCGGCCAAGGACGACGCCAACGTGGTGGAGGTGTTCCGGGAGCTGCTGCAGCACGCCCGCCTGCCCAGCCGGCTGAGCCCCGTGCACCACAGACGCCGCCGCGAGACCTTCCCCAAGGGCGTCGGCGATCGCCCCCCCAAGGGCACCGCCCACAACTGCAGCGTCTCCTAAAGGTTTCGGTGGCGCTGGGTCGGCCGTTGGTGGTGGTGGTGGTAGGCACCGACGAGCTGGGTGGGTGACGACACTTATATTAGAGGAAGGGGAACTTTGTTTTATGAACCTGGAAGTTCTTGACTTCTGGATTCATAAGAGAGGCAGACTGGTCGAGAGAAGGGAAGAAGGAAGACGGGGAATGAGGAGGGAGAAAGAGGGTGAAATAGGGAATGAAAATAATAAGGAAAATTAGAAGTAGAAAGAGACAAAGAAAGAATGGAACAAATAGCCAATGTTCCAGGCTTGCAACTGCGGGCTCCTGTGATGGACACGGTTCCAAGTTTTGAATGTACTACATGTACTACAATATGCCTCACTCCTCTGTCCCCCAACTCCTTACGCACCCCATTGTTACATCCCTCGAGAGAAGGTACTGAGCAAAGGGAGGAAGTCATACAGATGAGAACTGAGGCTGGGGAAGTCACAGGCAGCGATAACGGTACGTTACGCAACGGTAAAGCCATTTGAGAAGGCACGAAAGATTGAAACAAGCAGGTGTGGTGAACACGTTTTCTCTCTGTGTCCTTGCTGGAACAGGTCACTGATTCCTGTGTGGGCAGTGTTGTATTCTGTTAAGAGTTAAATATGTTGTTTTTGTACCATGTGAAAGATATCTTTGAAAGGGCTTTGCATGTATTGTGTACGTTTTGTTGAATATGCATTTTTATCCGTTTCTAAGTTAGAGCAGCCAGTGTATTTGTTTGTTATATTCTATCTATTCTATCTTCTGTCTTTTTTTAATGCATAAAAAAAGAAAGGTGCCACATAGAATGCATGATGGCCACACAGCAATCATGGTTTGAACCGTGTAATGCATCATGAAGTTATGCTACCGCACAGTGTTGTTTTTTATTGTAGTTTAACTTCCCATAAACATCCTATTTGGGTTGTGTTGTACAAGTGCAGATAGGTTCGATATTCATTCACATAGTTTTGATGGCCATTCCACCACTGCGTGTGTACTAGTATATCTCACATCTTCTACATTAATTAAAAAACTATTTAACACTAATTTACACAAAGAGGTGACCATCACAAATTCTGTCTGGGATTAATAAAGTACAATCTTATATCTTATTTGGTGTCCTGACTGCAATCATGTACAAACTCTGAATAAAAAAACATTAGGATATGCACAGTTTTAATTGTTCGTGCAAAATCTTGGCAGAGGTAAAAAATAATGAACACATCGATCTTTACATTGATGTTGATCCTTTCCCAGAAAATGTATCAATGACCAGATCAATTAAATGATTTAGTCAGTTATTAAATAAATATATTATAATTACATTTAAACAATAAAACTGCAATTTCACTTTGTGGATAATTTTACCGGTCAATTTCTCCATTTGGTTTTACCACCCCCTAATAGCAAAACACATAATCTGCCATTAAGTATTGTAATGAAGAAGCAACTTTAGAAAATTTGTTAAATTTAGATTTAAGCAGAGCAGATTGTCTCCAACTAGCTCACTCTATCCTCTAACACGAGTGATCTTCAGAAGGACATCCAACCCCCTACAGCTCCGGGCAAGGTGTGTAAATGTGTGTTCATTGGTGAATAAGGTATATTGATAAGACTATTGAGACTATTACCATTGGCGTATCGTCATGGTGATATGCCCGGGTGCAAATGTTTATTTTGTGCCCCTCGACAGGACTTCAGGGGGGGACGGTTGCACCGTCGATATTTACGCCACTGCTATTTACCATAACCAATGAAAACACCTCATAAAGTCATGCCTGCAGCAGGTAGAAACCTAACCAAACCTGGACCTATCTGAACGCATGCATGCGTGCGTGGGCATCCACCAGAGGAACAGAGAGAACAATTATCAACACATGGAGTGAGTATTAGCACTATCGTGACATGCAAGGTCTGTGGTGGCAAAAATAAAAAAAATAAAGCGATTGTGAATTAGCTTGAGTGCCTTTTTACCTCGGAATAAACATCGTTAACCCCTCAACCTCAACCCCTCCCCAATCTGATAAAGAGAGAGAGAGCAGTATAACAGAAAATATAAACAGCGGGAATATTAGTCAGAAAGGCACACTGACATACAGGCAAGGAGATGATAGTAGACGCCGGAGAGAAAGACAAATAGAGCCAAAGGTGTAGGGACATAATATGAACACAGATGGAGTAAAGGGCAGACAGACAGGCGAGGATTTGATGAACTAAACAGAGACTGAGGGACAGACAGACAAACAAAGAGAGACAGAACGAAAGACTAAATATTAACACAGAGACAAATGAAATCAGGGGGAGACAGACAGGCAGGCAGAAGAGAAAAAGTCAGATAAATCGAGATGGAGAGACGGACGGACTAACGAGAGGCAGACTGATTGACCTGCCAGGCCAGTTAGAAGCGGTTGACGAAGAGAGGCCGACACCCAGGCAAATGGAATTAAAGGCAGACAGACAGGCAGTAACGGTTCCTCTCTGTAGCCATGTATAGCAACAAGGTGCTTTGTTACCCTCACCTCCGAGAGGGAAGTGACCTGTGCTTGTCAGGTGCCTGCTTCCTCTTTCTGCAGAGGTTAACTCACAGCTGCCACGACCGTCCTAGCCACACTCCTGATTTCAAACACTCCTTTCTCTCCCCAGACACACGGCAGCATGTCACGCCACAAGCTCAGGTATTGGACAAGAGCCTTTTCTGCTTAACTTATAAGAACATGCTAGTCACTATTTGTTTATTTAGCAGACTTTCATATTTTGTATTGTTTGAAAGATGCTTTTATGCAAAGCGACTTGTCAATTTAGTCAATGACGGCACAGAAGGAAGGGGTAAGGCATCTTTCTATATGGCGCAGACATATCGACAACCTTACTACACAACCCTGCTGTAAGTAAAAAAAAATATGTTTTGATATCTGGACAACTTCTAAAATCTTTAATGCGTTTCCTCATGACTCCTAGGAGGAGAAAGGCCAAAACTATCATGTTTGACGTCGATATGTCTTTGTGTTTCTCTGCAGTTTAGGCCCCATAGTGTCTCTGCCCCTGGACTTGGTCGAAGCTCCTCAGGCTTACTTGAACCTCTGAGATGTTTGGAACAAGTACAGGGTCTGGGGCAATGTCGTGGTGGACTGGTGGTTATGGTGCTCAGATCTACTTCAACGATGCGTCACTAAACTGCAGCTGGAGTACCAACGGGCTAAACTGTTTGAAATTCACACGGCAACGAGTTGCATGTGGATGGATTAATCATATAATTAGAGGAATGCAGAAATATGAGAAATTGTAATTATATAAATAAATAATTATATTCCTCTATGCATGGAGTATACAAGCGTTATTTGTGAGAATAACAGCCTAGTAGATGGGAATTATATCGTCCGTTTGACAGAAAGTGTGCCTCATTTAAAACCAAGCTCACTTTACTTTACTGACTAGGAACACGATAATACAATAAAACAAGTATTTTTGGTAGGCCTACCGTGTGCTGCTTACTGTGTTTATATAATCAAAGCCAATATTTCATTTTCAAACTGTGTACAGTGGGGATTGTACAAGGAATCTCGATTGCCACCAGGCCTGAAAAGATACTTAGCGTTGCCCTTTACAAACAATACTTAATTGATATAACTTTCCAATATGTAGATGGGATCATTTCTTCCTCACTTAATTTCTTAACAATAAAGATTTAATTTGCTTTCACAAAGAGCTTTTAGAGCACCACACCAAAACGCTATTGACTCATCTTTCAGTAATTGATATAACAGACCGATACACATAATTGTAGAATCAATACATACATACAAGGCTATTCCACAAATGTGAATCAGGCTTCTTGAGACATACCGAACACAGCTAAAACCCTTTCTATGGAATAGACGCTGGTAGGGCAATACATTTAATTTCTAGACTACTATTCACTATTTATTAAACAAAGGTAAAACTGTACCTATCTTTTAGCAGGTAATCCCATTTATATTTTAGCAATCCTATCAAACAATAGTTGTAATAGTATTGCAAGTAATGATGCCAGTTGACGCATGTTGTCATTGTTGCTATTACTTGTTGCCTTACTAAATACTTCCATTGAGAACAACATTTGAAATAAAAATAATTTTGCTTTTATGTGTTATCCTCCAGCCCTTTGTATTGCTCATATCATGCAATTACAATCAAATTGAAAAACGGGTTGGCGGAGAAATAGTGATGAGCAGCCATGTATAAAAGCATTACAAATTTAACTCAATTTTGAAAGGAGCATGAATTCACTCTTGGCTTTGGCAGCCACTGTTTAATCAAGTATATTGACAAACACATCACTTCAGTACAAGGACAGCTCAGTACCGATATCAGCCAGGAGCCGGTAAAAACATCGAAATGTGTTTATTATTGACGCCATACATCATAAACATCCTCACAAATCATACGTGCCAAATGACGCAAATCCTAAAATAAGAAAGAGAATTTGGTGCATAAACAGCATTTGGTTTCAGTGGATATTAGAGGAGGGACCCTGCTTGTCGCGAAAGCAGTCTATTCTCCAAGTGAAGTCACAGTGATAGACACATCCCTGAACCACAAGGGCAAAAAACAAAAAAACGGAAAAAAAAAAAACATTTATCTGGCACACAGGAACTCCAGCCAAAAGTCCAGGTCTTCAAAACATCACACAAACTTTACTTTTTGTTGACCCTCGAAAGTTTATTACTCAGTAGCGAGTCATCATATTAGACAGCATGTTAATCTTCGTATATGCTGATATCATAGAGGGAAACCAAATATTAGAGTAAATTAATAAGACATTAAACGAAGCGTTCTACGAGTCTTGCTGCTGTTTCCGGGTTTTCAAAAGCTTGGCCGGCCAATCACAAACACTGAGACCTCTCTACTTTAGAGCAATTCAGTTGCTGGTTTTGACCATTGAAAGGAAGTGCATCATGGGTAACTTTAGCGTTAAGAGCTTAGATAAATTTTATCTTGAGGTGAAGTGAACACGCAACATGACAATAGTGTGCCTTGGCCATTTCCACAGACTTCCTCTCGCTGCCCTCTTTCATCTCCGTCTCTTTATGCTGTCAGTCTCTCCCCTCTCTCATTTCATTCCACTTTCTTCAACACTCTGCCTCTCTCCATATCCCTCTCTCTGTTGTCTACTCTCTCATCTCCCCCCTCTCTCTCTATATCCCTCTCTCCCAGCTCCCGCTGCATCTCTCAACCCGCTACCTCTGTCTCCGCTAGTCATCCACGGTGATGTTGCGGAACAGGTAGGCCATGGACTCTCCGTTGTTGATTCGTCGGATGGCCTCGGCCAGGATCATGCTGACGTCCACCGTCTTGATCTTGGGACACTGGAGCTTCTGCACCTCGTGGGGCACTGTGTTGGTAACCACCACCTGGAGGTTCATAGCGTTGTTGGATAATGTTAATGTGATGGACAACACAAAACCGGAGTATACCCGTCATTATGTTATGATGGGTCATCAAGGAGTGCATTAAGCATCGGAAAATGATGTTGCTTGAAATCCATTGCAATCTCGTGTTATTTCAGTCTATAGATTTGATTATATTCCTTCAAGCCAGTCTATTTTCCCAGCTGGCTGCGTGTCCAAATGGGTGACCAAATACCATACACTCAGCAAGCTAAGCCAGGCCCCTTACAGTACGGCAACGGTGCAGCTGAATGAGGCTACTGTTTCTTCAGAGTTTGAGGAAGTGAAAACTAAGCAAAACAGCGTTGGGGGATTCCGACCACATCCCTCCAATTCTAAATGTATTACTTTGAGATGTATATAAATAGGCAGTTGCTTATTTCAAGGTAGCGGTTATGACTAGGAAAAAGTTAGTCAAGTCAAACTTGACATGACTAGCTAATTGAAGTAATCACCATTACCTAAACAAGGACTATAAGATGGCGTCGACGGGTGAACTACTGATGGTATTTTGTGTATAAAATGTCCTTTTTAATAAACAATCTGTACACTTACAAAGTTATCAATGCCTCGTTTTATATCTCAAGACCCTTATTATACTACCAAAGAAGTGTCAGGCTACTTCTAGCCTTTTAAGGGGTTTTAAAATAGCGATTTCGTTTTTACCATAAGACATGCCCCTATCGTTTCAAGTTTATATAGTTTTGATAGAATCGGCTAAAAACAGCCAACTTTATGCGCCTTTTTGCTCCAAAACGAACATCCCAACTCGTTATCATACCAAACGTATCGCAAATCCATTTTACACCGGATTTCTCCTTAAACAAGAGGTTACTCTTGTCTACTATAACAGGGAAGACAAGCGCTCACCTCGTCGATGGCGGACTCCTCTATGAGGCGCGGGGCGTCTGCAGACAGCAGGCCGTGGGTGGCCATGATGTAGATCTTATACGCCCCACGCTCCTTCAGGATCTCTGCCGCCGCGACAAAGTCCTCCACGTCGTCAATGATGTCATCCTGCGGGGTAAAGGGGTTCAAAATGTTGTCCTGAGGGCCACAGCCCACCCCCTCATAGGTCCACTCTTTGCATTTGCGAGTGGGATTTTAGTATAACACCTCAAGAGGTCTTAAAAAAAATGCACCATAATAAACGCACACATGCAGTTCAAGGGTTGTGACACCTGCAGGATTTTGACAAATTTGAGAATTTAGTGACTTTGATCGTGCATGGTTAGATATACACTGAAATATCGTCTGTCATTGTACATCGTGTGACAGACCAAATAATACAAATAAACTGCATCGATGGTTGTGCGAAAAACCCATTTATTTATGCTAAACCTGCATGCATTATATGCATAAGCGAAAATAACAGCTTTGTAGAGGGTCATGACCGAACTCCTCCTCAATAACAGCCCGGTTGAGTGTATAAAGCTCAGATTCGAGTAGTTGTGCTGGCAGAAGAGGTGGAGTTGTGACTCTTACCACAATGATGGCGATGCGTCCTCCGACATCTCCGACCACAGTGATTGGAGGCTTCTCCTTGGCCATCATCACTAGGGATACGAAGACAGACATGGATTAGCAGCCGGACCGCCGAGCCGAGACACGAAGGATCCACTCCACGCTCATCCAACACTGGTCTCAGCCGGTAGATTAGGGTAAAATGGGTTGAAACCAAAAGTATTACAAATATCAAAAGTGAAAAAAATCTGTTGAAGATTAGCTCTGATTAGCGAGTGATTTCAGTTGGGTCTGTTTTATGGATTGCTAATCCCAGGAATGAAGAGGTGGTCTTTTCTCCTGCCTCCCCCCATTCTACCCCACCTACCACTCAGGATAGGCCACGCTCGGAGAGAGAGAGAAAAACGCTCACCTCATCACAACACATGCCATGCAAGGCCACATGATTAACACTAAGCACATTCAATCAGAGCACACTGCGACAGCTCCATCACACACCGTTGGGGCCAGGTGCCGTGGTGGGCAGGGTTAACAGCGATACGCTTCCTTTATGCACTGAGATGGCCTCCCCATTAAACAGAAGCTGTTGCACACTTCGCCAGGATTGGTTCAGTTAAAAGCTGGAAAATCGGTAAAGCATAGCATTGACACTACCGGGCTAAAGGGTATGATTCCCACTGGGGTCATCAAAGCCAAGAAATGTAAGTACTCATGGGATTGTTAGACAATGCAGATTAAAGCATCCACGTTAGGAATGGCATGATAGTATTATTAGTATTATTAAAAAAAACTGAAAAATTCCTACGCTCCCAAGAAAGACAAAACCGGAACACAGATACTAAAACTCTCAATACTTCAAAATTAGGGTGGGAAAGAAATTGAGGGAAGTCTTTCGACCCTTATGCATATGCTTGACAACATCGGAATTACTCTTGCCAATCAAAAAGTAGTTTGAGTTCCCTACATTGTCATTTGTTTAGAGGAAGCTAAGGAGATTGGATTCTTATTTATAACAAAGGTTGGTTAATTATAGGTTAAACAAATATTTAGTTAGCATGCTTCATGCATTGCATAAACACCAGATAATTTCCACTTCCTGTTACTCAAACCTGTCCCCTATGCTCACCTTGAGTTTAGGGCTAAAGAAGCGTTCGCATACGACAAGAGCGCACACTCCACCAGTGAGCGAAGCCAGCCCCAAGAAGTGCTCTACAGCCAGTCTTCCGTCCTACAGCCTTCCCCAGCCAGGCTGGCAGCGTTTATCTCAACCATACCAGCACATCAAACCATCCCCTCTGCCTCATTCTCATCCGTGCTCCCTCATTCTGATTCCAACGTTTCTCAATGCACACTATCCAAACAACAAACACATAAAGCATGCGTTTAGCATTATCACAACATGCGACAATGAAGGCCAGATGTTAATCAAGGGAGGGAAGGTGTCAAAGCAAGTACGGTAAGAGGTGCGTGATGGGAATGTTGGCGAGATGGGAAGGAAGAGGGAATTAACGATGGTTCCAGGTTCACATATGATTTGCCGATTCTGAAGAAAAAGATACATCAGAGGGTTCCGTGTCATCTTGTAGAATTATTGGTGTGGAGTCTCGGGAAAGTGTGGCGGCAACAAAGTGCTGCTTCTGTGCTTCGTCACTTGCAATCCGATCCCGAATGGTTATTAGGAAGAGATTGAGATCGTATTCAATTTGATGATGTTCAATTCAACTATATTAATGTTTGTGGTTATTGTTTGTGCTCAGGGTCTTAAAACACACATGCGCACAGACACAAATAGAAACACAAAAATGCACATAAACTCATCTCAAGTTTGTCTATAACTTCACACGCCCAACATTAATAAAGGCTGGGTATTGACAAAATAAAATTAAGTCTGTAATTTGATAAACTCAATAAATATTGTCATTCCATTACCCTGTTATTGTGGAATAACAAGTATGTACTTAACAAAACAAGGAGCAACAAAGTCCAGACTGAGCGTCGCCACCTCCCTTTCCGTGAGAGTCCACAAGGCCCGTTTTACAAGATGCAACCAAACCTTTTGATCCAGTACATGCACGTACCGAGGAACCAGTTCCAAGAGGAATCATTTCATTTCATAGACACAGTAGGAGGTATATTGAGTTTACAGTCATACTTGGGAGCTCTATGCCAGGGAACGGAGCCTGCTGTTTGCCTGCTATTTTCAACAAAATAAACACCACATTAAAACACAAGTACACAAAAAAAAAACACTTGACATGGCAAAGACAAAAAAACTAAACACCCAAGACTCTGAAAATCCTCTCACCCATCACAACTTAGAGGCATTTTAGTAAGCCACACATTAATTAGCCAGCACTTAGGTTGCACTTCGGCTTGCATATTTATCTAGCAGACAAACCCTTCTGCCCGAGGCATCTTTCTTGAATTTGAAATCATTAACAACGAAAGTTATGTTGCCCTTATTTCCCATCTGGGATTAACGAACAACTCATCTCATGTGTGAACAATTGCAAAGTAATAATTCATATTTCAATCAGATACTGATGAAATTTCATATTGGAGGTTCTGAATGGGAGGATTTTGGAGTTCTCGGTTGCAACTCTAGTTAAAATAGAAATGTTCTAAATAAGTCATAACAACAATAATGTAAAGAAAATGTATTTGCTTATAATAAAACACCTGGTCAAGTGATCATGGTTCTGATTGGACAGGATCCCTATCTGTCCTGGATTAGGTATATTAATCTGCAAGTCCCTCTTTCAACCAATTATTTGTTTGCATACATCTTATATCTGTATTAAGGGCAACAGTGTCACCTTTTTTCTCATGTTCCTCTCCTTTTGGTTGGGCTTAAAAAATAGGTGTACTTTGCGATATACAATAGATCTGCATGCCTACCTTAAGTACTTTAGTACACCTGTGGGCCGGGACTAGTAGAATAAGCATTAGTAGTATTAGGATGTCTCCAGAGTTAATAATACATGTTATTCTGTAGCTCTACGATGCGTCAGAACACGTATGTGTTAATTTTAGTGGAGGCGTACGGACAACAATTAATATAAAAAAAAAAATACTCATTGCAACAAAATAAATACCGGTTGGTTGAGTGCCACCATTTTAGCCTATGGTATGGAATAGTTTTAAAGTGAGGGCCTATGATAATAGAGAAGATGCAACGTCTGATGCTCAGTGGCTAACAGTGGTAGACCTGTCTATATGCAGGTATGAGTGTACATATTTATTATTTATCATCTCTAAGTTCTATATATATGTAATAAATGTATGATTTGTCGCTTTATTGCAAATAATCCATTATGATTTAAAACAAATTGAACGTAAATGATTTTTATTATTTCATTCTACAATGTTATGTTTTGTATATTTAGTAGTAAAGCACATTGCATGGCATCCCTGTTTTAAACTCACTTTATTGATGAGCTTGCATGCCTGTCTATGTGCTGGCAAAAATGTGAGCACTCAGGGGTGGAGGTGTACTCACAAGGAAGCTCCAGCCCCGGGTGTCCGGTGGGGTTGCGTACGCAGGGGGGCGAGTGCCGTCCATCGGCCATGTCCGACTCAGCGCACTGGGCCTCCCCGTGCATCACGGCCAGGCCCAGACGCAGCCTCTCAGCGTAGGACTGGGCTCTGGAACCAGTCAAACACAACTTTATCCAAAACTAAGGGATTTACGAAAAGTTTTGACATAACTAACACATGTTTTTTTTTAAAGACTAAGAGAATATCAAAACATAACCGGATTGAAATAATAAATTGTCCAAAATGGTCAATTGATATGTTTAATATGACTTCCTTGTGCAATTCTTCTTAAATCTTTGACTTTTCTGTATTGAAAAATTGACTACAGTATTTTCAGAATACGGTTAATGCCGATACCGTTTCAATATCAAGGAAGGGGCAAGGGGCCGAGGAATACCTTGAGAGTTAAGGGTGTGGACAGAAAGCCCCACCTTAGGAAAAGCTTTTTGACCCTGAGTCAACAACAATCCCCTACCTAGCTCACATTTGCATTGATACAGCCCAACCATTTTCAATGAGATTAGGACTTTTGTCCTTGTTTGCAGCAAATGTCAACTTTGTTTTTGCGGGTATGGTAAATAATTGACTCTTGGAGGTAAAGACTTGGACTATCAAACTACTGGCCACAAGACGTGTCTTGTGGCCCATGTGTAGTTATCTGTGCGATATGCTAAGCTAAACAGTGTAGCCAGAATACACAAGGGTAAAAGGGTGGGGCGGTGGTTACCGTTTGGCTGCAGATGGTGACTTGGCCACGATGATGGCGTTTCGATAATCAGGAATCTGAGAGGGAAAAGATATCAAGAGTGAGGAATAAAGATCATTCATGTGATTGACTTGATATTTATTATTAGGTTATTTATGGTTGTGGCCACTTGTATATTTGTATCCATGCTTTTTCGTTTAAACTTGACTTGGGCTTGTCGCAAGAATTTCATTGTCCGGAACTATTTGCTTGGCGACTCATGTATAAAAATGGAAGAAAGGCGGCTCACCTCTTCCTGGATGTACTGCAGCAGGAAGGGGGAGGCGCGCAGGTTGTCCACCGGGAAGCTGAAGAATCCCTGGACCTCTTTCTGGTGCAGGTCCATGGTGATGATGTGAGTTAAACCTCAAGACGGAACCAGAGAGAACATCAGACATGAAGCATACCCTTTCAATGTACAATATCATTCAGGCCTACACATGCTTGGGACAACTGCAGCTGCTATGGAAGCACAACCTTCCCTAGCATGGCTTTGATTCTAATAAACATTGAAATCTTGCTCTTATTTTGAAAGTGTTGCACTCCAATTCTATTCAAAACAAAGGAAGAGCGTTCACCAGTTAATGTATGGAAAGAAAGGGGCGACTTTTTATTTATCAATCTATTATCCAGTTATTGGGCACTTTGATTGTAAAGATGGCTGATAAATCACCCTCTAGTGTACATTTGATGTAATGACACCTTATTATGGATGTTTGGCCAACTGAAAACTGTTTGCATCACTGTTGCATTGCGTGTGTGAGAAGAAGGATTAAGAAAAACCATGCAGCAGCATGTTTAGGTGTGTTGCCTCTTTACTGTTACAATACTGTTTTCATGTAGCAGGGGCTACAATACCAAGTGACTTGCTAGTGAATTCAAATACAGGTGAGGCTTGAAGGTAAACCTAATCCCAATGGGGGAGCCGGCATGCCTGCCCTAGAATGAGAGGGGGTTTAGTTAGGTTGCATACAAGTTAAGGTTCAAAACTTGGGGATTGAACACAGGAGCCATTGGCTAGGAGCAGTACACCCTAGGCACCACAATACCTTGCCCCCATTTCACTAATTTCTTATGATTTATTACAAGTGGGACAAATTAAAAGTGTCAGTGTTTCCACTGGAATTTGAACACTGACAAAAAAAGAAGCATTTTGGCTCGATTGTTCTTGGAAAGGGGTGGGGGGAATGAGTGTGTCATCCCCATGGTTACGACCAATGGCATCTTTGAACTACATTTTTCATACCGTCGTTGTGTCTGAGCAATGTTGTAGATGAGTGTGCCGAGCAATGTGTCTGAAAAACACTCACTCGGACGCGACCATCAATATAAATTGCTGCTCAGAGAGCTTCACCATCCACACACACCATAGCGTAATACTATAGGGGTCCTGCGGATGCAAACATCAAATTTCCAAACACATCGTTGCATTATACTACGAGTGTTCCGAGAGGCTTTACCTTAAACCTCTTTCGCATGCAGAAGTCAACCGCTGGCCAGGCGAAGCTCTACACGTCACACACACCTTGACACTACGCTACTTGCGTTTGGAGCAGAGTAGAACGTTCACAAACTATTTGGCGGAGACTGGCAAAAACATAGGATTTCACTCCTGCTTTCAGGATTATTTCAGTAATTGATAAAATGGCATAGATTACAACTTTGGCAAACAAATGAGACACATTACCAGGTTCAATTCAACAACAAAAAAACGGTTCTAACTTCACTTGATCCTTAAGGAAGTATAGTTGGTTAAATGTTGGAATAACATCACAGCTATCCAGTCCTCAAAGCTTCAAAGGGCCCTAAGGCACTAAAAGAGTCAAAGCCTAGAGGCCTAGATTCAGATTCAGATCAGCTTTGTTGGCCAGGTTTGCGAACAAACGAGGAATTCGACTTTGGTCCCTTGATTGGTGAATATCATGGATTATCCTTCCATGCAAGAAAGGTGCCAGAAATAACATTGAAGTGAATACAAATAAAGCAGTGAACTGAAATTGGGTTACAAGCTACATAACAGTTTCAGTGTACTTGCATGTAATAACATTATAGAATAGCATGTTAAGGTTAGCAGTTCCATGCCAAGGTGTGACAAAACGTTATTACATAACAAGAATATGCCGTGAGATTGTTACTAGGGCTGGGTAAAAATATCACTTCATCAATGCACTGCAATTTATTTGTTCTCAATTCAATATCGATTCAGAATTTTTTTTAAATCGATTATTTCCGTTTATTTGCAAACTACAAAAATAGCTAAATTTCGTCATCTGCACGTATTGCTGAATCGATATCAAAGCAATGAGATCAGTATCGAATGGAATCGATCGAAACATGACCTAAAGAATCGGAATTGAATTGTGAGGTACCTGGCAATACCCGGCCGTATTCGTTACATTGCTTATTCATTTAATTTCAGTGCAATTATGTATTTGTGTAATAGCAATGACACGGAGACACTTATGTAAAGTGATCCCTGAAATGGTATTATAAACAAACGTCTAAAATGGTAATCAGTTCGACACTGATCTCAGTGGTCGGTGTAGCCTACCTGCTTTAGCCAACATGGAGGCCAGGAGTTTACACACAATGGATCCCCTCTTCCTCATCTTGCACTGCTTGCTGTAGGGGAAGTACGGGATGACGCCGATGATGTTCTTAGCGCAGGACGTCTTCAGGGCGTACGCCATCACTAGCAGCTCCATAATGGCTGTGTTCACATCTCTGTGATGGGACACGAAAGTCGGACACAGGCATTTACACCGACTTTTATGACGTTTACGGATAGATTACAAATTATACTTCAAATAAAGCTAACATTGGGAAATTGTTTGCAGTGACTTGGTTTGCTGTTGATGATGCTGATAAATGTGTTAAAGTAAAGTTTCAGTATATATTGTTTATCGTTGTTTGTAACCCACCGTGGTATGGTCTGAATGATGAAGATTGTCTGTCCACGGACCGATTCTTTTACATCCACTCTTGTCTCTGAGGAAACACATTAACAAATCACAGTAAACCAATTTTCAAGTGAATGCCCTGCCACCTAGGCTAGTGATGTAACGTTCGTCATAAGCATTTGGTCAAATTAGCAGAGGCTGTTAACCAAAGCGACATACAGTGAATTCATACACATGATAACAAGGTTGACTAAACTGAAAAAACAATAGGCCATTATTCAGCACTGTACAAAAATGACACAAGCAAGCATTTGTGGAACAGGGTGCTCCAAATGTGAGCTATTGGCAAGAGAGGAATTAAGAGAGCATCGATAGCGCGGCAGTAGAGGGGATAACACTACCATTCATGCCCTTCCCTCTAATGTTCCAACAAGTTCCATGTATTCAGCAGTGCATCCACTATTGATTGTACGAATGATACAAGAAAACAACACATCCGGATGTCCTTGCTTAGTCTGAGATGAGTTAATACATTGAAAAGGCTGCAGATTGAAGATGCAGATGAGTGGCCCATTATCGTGGTCGGGGCAATTTGCCATATTTCTCAATCAAAAACTGTTTAGACGGTTGGCTAATGATGTCATTACTTCAGCAATGAACAATTTGACTGTGCGGTGAGTGGTGTTGTTTATTTTTGTGCGAGGGATTAATTAACTTATGTTCCAACCCTGGGAATGCCACGCTGTCAAGAGCACTACTTACTGCGGGTAACTACTAACAACCTGCCCACATAGTGTCCAGGAACAAATACACTTTCCGATAAACAATGTAACTAAATGTAATTGAAGCCTATTTTCATATTGTTAACCATCTGGCTTTGTGTGGGATGATACATTATCCATTCAATTTACATGATTATCCTACTTGTTTTGGAGTAAACACTTTCAATACAATTGTTTTACTAGTTAATATGTATTTTTGCTTACCTCTATTCGATGCTTGAAAGACGACAGACTTGCCCAACTCGACTCCCAGACGCCTTTGTGGGGAAAAAATATCAGAAGTTGTAAACGGCTGCTTGCCAATACTTAAACGTTCCTTATTGTCGTAGCTCAAAGGCAATGTTATGATTTCAGAACAGGAAGGGAAATGCATATTCTGTGTAAAGTTTTTAAACTGTGGGGTCATGGCATAGAACGATCATTTCGGGCCAATCAAATAATGGGGTTTGTTGGTAGTTCAGCATTGCAACCAATCTATAATTCTCAGTACAGTATCTTCAATATATATATAAATATGTAAATAAGAGAAGCAGTCAAGTACAATGTTACATTGTAAACAACAGTATGCCATTACTGTTACACCCTTTAATAAAGAAGTAACAAAAGACAGTCGTGAAAAATAAAGGTTATGCCCTGCATTAGTTATCTGGGACTTGAGGTTCCATGTTACAGACATGTGTTGCAGTACATAAATTAATAGGATGTATATGCTAGCCTTTAAACTTATGAACCGATGACAGTTAAGCCTTCCAAAATGATAGAGACAACCGAGTGACACGATGATTATGTTTACATAGAAATGTATTAGCTTCTTAAATATGATAGAAAATCATTGCAACGTTACTCTGTTATCTTCTTGGCCAGTTCTGTACATGCGGCAGTGGAGTTTGCCGAGAAAACACGATAACCGCTCTTGGTAACATTCATGGTGAGACTTGAGGTGGTTCAGCAGAGGAAATCTAGTAAATTTGACAACAAAATATATGAATAAGTTAAGCACTATGGTTGCTGTATTCAACTAGCTGTTGTAGCTGACGTTAGCTGACACGCGTTAGCCCTCTAGCAAGCCACTAAATTACTCTCAATGTGATACTGACGTTAGCTCCGAAGTACAGTAGAGGACTGGCGTATTTTTCCTCAACAATGAATAATTATTTTGAACACTGAAAGCCGTTACATGTTGGCTAGACAGCAGGTATAATATAAATCATTATCTACACTGAATGACAAACGTGTGCAGCGCAGACATACGGAAGCCCGGAATTGGTTTTGTATGACAATGGCGTGTGGGCGTTTTATCTTTGGTGGTGCAGTAACTGTTAATATCCAGTAGGGGACAGCACTTCACCTCTTTCCGTAACACACTGCCCTACCAACGATTGGTACCTACCATTGGAGTTCCACTGAAGAATACTATATATAGTAATATATATAAGGGTTTTCAACCCGTGGTTCGGGAACCCCTATTTTGGTTGCAAATTTGAAAAATCATGTGCACAAACGGACTGCCGCTTAATGCACATACGATCCGATGTAAATTGATACAACCAGCCAATGAGAGTAGGGTTATTTTATTTATTATCACAGATGCTATTATTTATTATGATAGCATCTGCTAAATGCCCTAATTGTAATTGAATAGGCTTCTTGCTCCTATCTAGCCAAGTAAATATAACTGCCTTCTGCTGGTAGGGGTAAGTTGAAAGGTAAACAACACTTATCTAGTAGGCTATTGATTTCTAGACAAGATAGCGCAAAACCTGAAATACGAAACATGTCTGTCCTATTTTATTTGGGCAGGGGTGTGTGAAAGAGAGAGAGAAGGAGGGCGAAGGGGAGAGAAAAGGGAGAGAGCGATGCAAAAGAGAGGGTAGGGAGAGAGAAAAGAAGAGGGAGAGAATGAAATAGAGAAGGGAGAAGGAAATTGAGGGAGGGGAGGGAATGAGAATGTTGAACTGTGAAAACAGAGGCTCCTCCTTGCACAAGTGTGTGCTTTATTGTGGTATCCTCACTCTCTCTCTCTCTTGCACTCATTCGCTGCCTCTCTCACTCATTGTCTCTCTCTCAGTCTCTCTCACTCACTCGCTCTACCATTTACTCTCACTTACCCTCTCTCTCATCTCACCATCTCACCATCTTTCTCAGGAGAACAGGGGAGCGGGTAGAAATACCAGCTCTTCAGGAACAAAACATAGCAGCAGTAGAAGGGAAGGAGAAGGAAAGAACAGGAGAGAGAGAAAGAGAGAGAAAGAAAACTATAGGGTTTGAGCGGCTAGAAGGACTCAGGGTTTGAGAGGTGGACTCTTGGGTCAGTTCTTATCAGCCTGCTAACCTTTACGACGTGCGCCCTCTCGTGCACCCTCACCTCTACCACGTGCGCTCCCGTGCACGCCTGTCCTCTGACATGGACCGGGCCGGGGAGGAGGAGATGGAGCTGCCCATCCCGCTGAGCGAAGGGGAGCAGCTCATCATCCAGGACACCTGGGCAAAAGTCTACCTGAATTCTGAGGAAGTGGGCGTGGCCATCTTGCTCAGGTAATCATTGGCTCACCTTTGCTACCCCTCCGCTGCACTACGGAGCACTGACCTTTGTTCTCGCTCACATTTGGTTCTGGACGAGTTGGCCTGAAACTAGAAAGGTATAATTTAATCCTTGCAAAGGGTTTGTCGATCTGGCTTAATTGTATGTAGGATCGCCTTTCCAGGAGTTTAGCGCCACCGCAGCATGGAGAGTTAAAAGCGAAAACCTTTTATTCTATCACGGCAAGACCAATTCCAGTCTCATGTCTTTATAGTGCACAGTTTAGACACTAAACTGCATTTGCACAAGTAATATAAATAAGTAAAATAGTAGGCTTATGTCATTTTTTCTTTAGTTCACCTTTCATATTATATACCTTCAATACTCAGATGAGATGATTGACAGATTTAACAGCCATAATATACAACAAAAAAGAGTGGTCGATTCCTACATACAGCTAAATGAGCCAATGTAACCCAGTGGGAGACATCGCTGTAGCAAATGCTTCAAAGAGTTTTCCTTTTGGAATCAGTGCCACATTTTTTTGTGTTTCCACATGTTTGCAATGGATCAAATGTGATCAAGAAAGCTTTAGGCTGCATTCAGCCATTTTTTGTTTTGATTCGTTTGTGTTTTGATTTGCCATTGCTATAGAGCCATTAATGCACGAGAACCATGAGACTCAATAAAAACAGAAATGAATCAAAACAAAGTGGCGCAAAAATTGTTGACAATAGCTTTAAAATATCATGGAATGTGTGAGGTGTGAACCAAATGTTAACCAAAATCAAGTGTCTCTTTGCTATGGAAAGACTTGGCTCAAAAATCAGAATTTATACTAACAACTAAGGTTGGATTGCAGACAAACTCAAATCTGGGTGAACACTCTATTTGCTTAAACAATGTGTTATGACCATTCATGTTGCTGGGGTCGGGGGTGTGCATTGCATGGCATTAATCTATACTGGAAAAAACTGACAAGTGTAACAACAACAAACGTGATACGGCTGACCATTCATCTCAGATCCAGAAGGAGACAATGATGAATTAAACAGCCCTTAAACAAAGTGTCTGTAAAGGTGAAGAGTGCAGTACAATGAGTTGTAAAGTGCAACTCCGCCCCTTAAACTTTCTGGTTTCTGGCACAAGCACAACTTCCTGCGGAAGGTCAGCTATGGTCAAACTTTTGTATCCAAGAATGGAAAAAAAATTATCGCTGCCCAAATTGTAAATAATGCAACTTTACTTTCGTTCAGATCCACTCTGTTGTTATTGATCATGCAGTCTGGTTTTGGGACCTGGTCTCAGTTGTGGCGGGGGACAACCGATCTCATAATTACTAAGTTTAACAACCAGGGACGTTTGTTAGAGAACACACTTGATGTATTATGAAGGAATCAAGTGGGGAGAACAGGCAACAGCAACATGGTCTGGGCTGCATTGAAGAACTACATTACCAAGCTTGTGCCGAGGCCATATCGAGGCCGTTGCTGTTTTCAGTTTGCTATGTGTCTGGAAGATATTGAGTAAAAAAAGACATGAAGACACCAACCAAGGCTGAGAGCACACATTCAAAATAGCTTATGTATAAAACATTTTTATCTTGGTTCAATTACTATAGCTGTTCCGTTTTATATCAAAGAGGAAAAAATGCCCCGGCAGTACTTAACAGTCTTTGGCTTTGCTTTGATGTTGATTGTATTCTCTGATTGTCTACCAAATGACCAAATGTAACAGAATGTCATGTACTCGTTCCGTTTCTGGAAAGGGATTCAAAAGGTCTCATGCAATGAATCTGGTTTCCATGCGTCAGTCATGTTTACTACTTTCTTGATATTGACGCTGTTGGGATATGTTTTTTGTTTTCTTGAATGATTTCTCACCGTCTACTCTCTATTTTAGGATGACAAATTAGAGGAGCCTTCTTCAACCATCCTCTCGTGAAGCAAACACAAGGACTTTTGAACACATTCCATTTTAAACACTGCCATCTGGATCTGGATCCACAATCATAGTCAAGTTGTACAACAGAAGCACTGGTTCTAATCACATGTGCAAACCCCTGGTTGATAGCTGAGGTCAGGGGCAGGTTCCGGGCAGCTGTATTTTCCTTCTTCTCAACTGTAACCTTCCGGAGACAGTTGAGACCAACTCTTTGTTAGCTGCATCTTCCTCAAGTACCTATGTGGGGTAAAGTGGGGACATCTTTTATTCCTAGGGACATGCTGTTGTAAGATGATAACACACACGATTATCATCTTCCACGCTGTTGTGCCATGGGAAATGTGATCGGAACAGTAGTGACGATGGGTGTGGTCTAATGTGCCCAGACCTGTCTATGGAGACGATCACATTCAGGTTTTGATGCACCCATAATAAGCACGTAGCCAGTTGAGAGGTGGGGAGACCGTAGTTGTTTTAACTAAATCTCTCTCCGCCTATTTGACCTTTAACATAAAGACTTACGGTAAAGGTCAAAGATTATGTCAACCTTAAGTGCCACCATAAATATCAGGTGAACAGGTTAGAGCGCAAGGAGTTCCTGTCAATATATCCATTTATCTTTAGGGTCTTCCACCCTTTGCCACACGCTTTGGCAGCACAGGAGCATAAAGAATCTCAGGAATGATGGTCAATTTAACCATGAAAAAATCATAGCTGGGGCTCAGCAAGATCAACGCAGCACCCTTAAGATGTCGGAGTTGGGCTATTTTCTGAATAAAAGAGAGTCCGGCTTCATATGCATGTTGTGAATGAAGGTGGGGAAAGCTTTTATTCTCAGGGACGTGCTGTTATTAGATCTGCACACGATTATCATCTTCCCCACTGTTCTGCCTTAGGACATTTTAATATGAACAATGATTCCTTAACTGAAGTTTTGTTCAGTTAAATGTGAAGTAAATGACTTGTCTTCTGCGTAGAAACCCGGTTTGGATGGTTTTATTTGAGGGAATCTGAGCTGGGCGTGGGGCTCACAGAGATGGAGTGAGAGAGAGAGAGAGAGAGAGAGAGAGAGAGAGAGAGAGAGAGAGAGAGAGAGAGAGAGAGAGAGAGAGAGAGAGAGAGAGAGAGAGAGAGAGAGAGAGAGAGAGAGAGAGAGAGAACCTGATTTACAACAGATAGTCGATTCTCGGGGGGTCATCATCCAGGAAAAACCCACAGTAAAAATAAGTTGTTTCCTCATTATTCGTCCAAGATTTTTGACAAGGAATGATGTGTTCCACTCGAAGATTGTAATTGAACCCTAAGAGATATAATACGTTGATGGGATAATGGTTTAACTCTGAGAGAGAGAGAGAGAGAGAGAGAGAGCGAGCGAGAGAGCGAGAGAGAGAGAGAGACAATTGTGGATTAAGTAGATCCTGATGACTATAGAAAATACTAATGAGGCTATTTATATGCACCCACGGGTCGTCCAATTACAGCAGGGGAGATTAAACACCATGGTTCCTCTGTACTGGGTGAAGGGAGACAGCCGACCTATTAGCACATGCATAGATGCTCTCTGAGATGAAAGTGAACAATGTGTGAGTGTGTCTGTGTGTTCCTTCTGAGAGACCTTTCTTCGCTGGTGTCGGATGTTATCTGTCCCAAATCCGTGTGAGGTATGGCGTGTGGAGGCCGGCGCTGTTGTTTACTTTACTTTTCTTTAGGGACCACTGGAGTAGATTATCAGAGGAGAGTGTGTTTGTTTGTGTGTGTGTGCAAGTGTTCAGAGTTACATTTGTGTGCTCTTTTGCACAAAGGTATGTGTGTGTTTGCTCAGGTGTGCGGCTGGAGGCAGGAGAACGCATATCTAACTGAGACATCCTGTGCAGTTCGACCCGGACAAACACAAAAGGGAAGCCTAGTAAATAATTAGATTAAATGAATATGTTTTTCTTTTTATATACAGATTAAGACTAAAGGGTAATGCTAGCGTTTTATGACTGCTCCCCAACTTTTAAAAGAGATATTCCATGTGATTGAGGTATTTTGAATATGCATCGATTTAGATAAACTTAGTTGGAACAGCCTCATGTCTTCCAATCATACGTTGAAGGATTTCACTCTTGATTCTTAGGCCAAAGGAAGCACACCTAGCTACCCTTTTCTTATTTCACCTGGCTAATTTATATCTGTGCATCAAATTCTGCAGGTAGTATCCCACAAATTAATTTGTAGTAGTTGAACATGAATTTGTAAATTTCCCTTTTCAATTACTATTTTAGTTACATTACAGACTAACAAAAATTAAAACAAAAAAGTCATTCGCTCATATTTGGTTTCTTTAGGAAAAAAAGTGCTGAGTAGGTGAATTCAAATAAATATACACTAGCAAATTGGGTCTGAGGTCTCTTTAATATGAAAGAAGGGTCTCAAGGACACAGACAATTGAGTAAAAAAGCATGCAAGCTTTAGTTGTAGCAGATCAATAACCATGTCAATGATAGGCCTATGCCTATTACATACATTCACTGAACGAGGTTTATGAAAATAAAATGCACTTTTCCTTCTAGCAATTGTGATGGAAAATCAACATGTTGTTACGTTTTTGTCTATATATGAACTTAGGTTTTGTTACTATTTTGTGTGATGCAAATATATTGCCTGCCTTCTACACTCATTGTTGGTCATCTAAAGTGTGAACCTTTGAGGTTCGTGTGATGCATTTTGTTGCCTGCCTCTTCCTCTCCTTTGTGTGTGATGTAAGCCTAATCTGTGTGGGCCTGTTCCTCGACCCCCTGGCTAGCGCATGAGGAAGCAAAAGGTTACATGGCACGGCCGCGACCCCCTTCAATGGCATCCTGGGGAGCTTCGATTGTAAAGATGACCATCCGGTAAACAAAGGCTTTTGGTTTATTGGGGGACACACACCCTCCAGAACCCAAAACAAGTGAATAAGAACTCGTGACTTGGAACACTCGGGGCACTATATCTTGCATCCGGCGCAATTGACTTAATCACTGGCGCATGCGTCGTTGCTAGTTTCTTGACAAAGACATCGTAGACGTGCCCATAATGTAACACGTGTGTGTGTGTGTGTGTGTGTGTGTGTGTGTGTGTGTGTGTGTGTGTGTGTGTGTGTGTGTGTGTGTGTGTGTGTGTGTGTGTACGTGTAACACACACGCGCGCGCGCGGGCGCAAGTGTGTGCGTCCATCTGTTTAAACACAAGCAATGTAAACACGTAACGCATAATACAGTCCATGGCAATAAACGGGGGGACACATCCTATGCATATTAGGAACATAAGTCGATAACGATAATGCATACAATACTGATAAGAAACTATGTTTATAATGCATTGCGTAGGCCTATATCATTAAATAGAACCACAGTTACCGCATATCATATATTATATCATACGTTTTCTTTGCCGAAATTTATTTGAGGACTCAGTAGCCTATTTCTGAAGTTGTGGAAGAAAACCTTATTGCATGTGGGAATTAGGGCACATTATTTGGAGTATTTCTGAAGTTGTGGAAGAAAACCTTATTCCATGTGTGAATTAGGGCATATTATTTGGCCATAAACAGCCATTTGCAGTTTGAAATTCATGTGCATCTGTCTCATCGGAGACTGCATGACGCGCTGTCAAAATATCAACTCGTCAGATTCAAATGCGCTCATGGCTCTTAAGGGAACGTTTGCGCCAGAACACGCCTCCTCCTTTCACCGAGCCGCCCCTTGGGGCGCAAGATAGTTCCCAGAATTTTACGTTGAAATTAAAATGTCTTGCACATTGTGAATACCAAGCCTGACACTAAAGAGTTGGTGATTTTATTAAAACACGATAAGAGAATTGTTTTAGTATCAGAGCCAGATGTTTAGACAGAAGGTTACCACTCCTTTCTCGTGCTATCAGAGATAGACTATCTACTAAGAATTATTTCTGACTGGCTTGTAATGTTTATTGCAGAACCTGCATGTTCAAAGAACCAGGATGTCACATACACA